>NW_028230729.1:7500-38687 GCF_043228905.1 Azolla caroliniana
TAATTTCGTCATGTCTGTCGACCTGAGTTTCAAAATCTTGATTTTTTAATTCCATATCATAACTACCGTTGTTAGCTTCGATTGGCATGTTTGAACACAAATATCCGATATCACACGAGCCAGGTATGAACATTTTCATTTACTCAAGGGCTCCTCTCAACTCCCTTGTCAAGGTTGCTAATTTCGTCATGTCTTTCGACCTGAGTTTCAAAATCTTGATTTTTTAATTCCATATCATAGCTAGCGATGTTAGCTTCGATTCGCATGTTTGAACACAAAAATCCGATATCACACGAGCCAGGTATGAACATTTTAATTTACTCAAGGGCTCGTCTCAACTCCCTTGTCAAGTTTGCTATTTTCGTGATGTCTCTCGACCTGAGTTTCAAAATCTTCATTTTTTAATTTCATATCATACCTAGTGTTGTTAGCTTCGATTCGCATGTTTGAACACAAAAATCCGATATCACAGTCGCCAGGTATGAACATTTAAATTTACCTACTAGCTCTTCTCAACTCACTCCTCAAATTTGGTAATTTCTTCATGTCTCTCGACCTGAGTTTCAAAATCTTGATTTCTTAATTCCATATCATAACTACCGTTGTTAGCTTCGATTGGCATGTTTGAACACAAATAGCCGATATCACACGACCCAGGTATGAACATTTTAATTTACTCAAGGGCTCCTCTCAACTCCCTCCTCAAGTTTGCTATTTTCGTCAAGTTTGATATTGAAGATGATATTGAAAAAGTTGTCGACAGTTTTGAGAAAGTACAATATAATAAATTTCAGTATAAAGATAAAGACTATAATCCTAACTCGAGAATTAACCCTAACCTTAATTTGAGAACACCCCTAAGCCCAACCCTAACCCTAACCCGAATCCCAACCCTAACCCTAATTTGAGAACAAACCCGAATCCCAACCCTAACCCTAACTTGAGAACAAACCCGAAACCCAACCCTAACCCTAACTTGAGAAAAGAACCCAACCCTAACCCTAACCCTAACCCTAATTTCAGAACACACCCTAACCCTAACCCTAATCCTAACACTAACCCAAACCCTAACCCTCGGCCTCCATCAGCAAACCCGAAGCCTCCTCCACCACATTTTCACCGCGGACCATCCAACCACCGCAACCACCCTCACTTCATCCGCGACCATCCTCAATTCATCTGCAACATGAATAACAATGAAGTTAGCATCAACCCGAACCTCAACCATCAAAACCCACAAGTACTTTTCTATAGATCGAACGAGCTTTCAGCAGGCCCGAACATAAACTCGGCCTACCGCCACCATAACCCGAACTCCGATTTCACGACACATGCTTCCCTTCGTACAGGTTCTTGGCTTCATCCACCACAAGATCACCCTCACCGACCACCATCATCACTCTTCGGCGGCAACACGGACATCAACCACTTTAATCATCCACCACGAGATCTCCATCAACTACCACCATCATCACTTTTCGATGGCCACAGAGACACGAGCCACCATACGCATGCTTGGTCACAGGCTGCACACCGAGGACCCCCGTCTCTGGTCCATAGCTTCTACTCTTCGGCTGCACCTGCTAGTTTCTCGTCGGCCCAACATAGCCATCAACAACAGGACGAGATTAATTCACAGGTGGGCCATAACGCTGTCCCAAACTCAGGTCCTGCGTTCGACTACAATAGAAAGCATCTCCCCCATTCTCACCTTCCCCCTCTGCTCTCCAACCCTCCTCCGTATACTAAGCCCCTCGATACCTCTCCCCCTCAATTTTCTTTCCCTCCTCCTACGCTAGGGCAACAACATAGCCCATCCCTTTACCCATATCCCACTCACTCTCAAAACCTTCCCCTACACTTCTTAATAATTCTTTGTATACCCCCCCGTTACTTTCCAATATTCCCCTCCATAACCCCATGCCCCTTTTTTGTAATGATCCCCACCCTAATTACCCCCCTAACATTTTGTATAATTTTGGTCTTGCCCCTTCCCCAATCTCTAATATAGCCCCAAACCTCCTCAATATTTTCACAAACCCCCCCAATATTTTCACACACTCCTCCCATACCCCCCTCTCTTTTCCTAATAATTCCACACACGGCAACCCCCTCTTATTTCCACATAATATAAATAAGAACCCCTCCCCATTTACGTCTAATACCCCTTTCCATTTTCCTGTTAGTAACCCCTCCCTATTTACATCTAATACCCCTTCCCTTTTTTGTAATTCTAACCCATCTGCCCCAGCCACCCACCCACATAATAAATCAAACCCACACAACTCTTACAAACCCCCCTATCAACCCCCATCTAAAACTCCAACTCATGTGTCGAAACCAAAAAACGTGTAGTGAGGCGTGCTAAACGAATTAGTAAACGGTTTAAGCACGCCTTACACCCTTGTAAGCGTCTTTTTTACATACTAGATAGGCCCCCTTTGACGCGTGATACGTACATGTGGCTAGGTAAAGAAAACTCCCACTTCCCTTTCTCCCCTTATACTAAATCACGCCCTAAAAGGCTTAGATACAAGTTTTGGAAACCACTTACTCCCACCATAGACACTACTTCCATCTTGCAAAGTAAAATTCATAATCTTTCAAGTTACACCCTTAGTAAACTAGAAATGAAACTTTTAAACCTAGGACTTAAGTTTATACCCCCTTGCCCCCCACCTACTAACCAATCCATTCTTCAAGAATACCAAAACCTAAGTAGATCCTTGAGACTTAAACATTTCTTTAGAAAATCCAACTCTCCTCCCTCTAATCCCTTCAAACTACCCAACCCGAATTGGAACCCTCCTACTAAATATCCACCATTAGAATCTATACTCCATAAACACAATATCTCTCTCTCCACAAACCTCCATGATAATATATTACCTAATATCAAAATACCACTACACCTCCAAATAGCAATAACTAGCCTTAAAAATAATAATAAAATAAACATCCTACCAGCGGACAAAAACATTGGAGTTTGTGTCCTCGATAAAAAAACATACTTAGATGAAGCCCTAGAACATTTATCCGACATCACTACATATAAAAAAGTTGATAGTCTCCCATTAGAAGAACTTTTAAGTCGACTACAAGACATAGTCAATTGTAATCGTAATATCTTATCTCTCATAGAAATAGAATTTATCCTACACAAACCTCCTAAAGGTTACTCAATACCTAATATGTACTTCTTGCCAAAAGTACATAAAAGTCCTGTTAGCTATAGACCGATTTGCTCATATAACGGTTCATTATTTGAACAAACGTCTAAATGGCTTCACCATCAACTCCTCCCCATACTTCTAGTTCAAAAACAGTATCTTAGGGACTCCCATTCCCTTGTCCAAACTTTAGAACAACTTATAACACCACCCAATAGCTTCATTTTTTCTTTTGATGTTGAATCCCTCTACCCTAGCATCCCACCTAAACTAGGACTCTCTGCCCTAAAAAACCTTATTGCCCCCCACTTTTCTAACCAAAAAACCAATTTGATTTACACCCTTAGTGCCCTCACCTTAGAATACCACTTCCTTAAATTTAACAACCAAATTTATCAACAGGTAAAAGGAACAGCCATGGGTAGTAATTTTTCCGTCGTGTATGCATGTCTCTTCCTCTCATATCTAGAAAATTCCAATCCATCACCCCACCTTTTCTATTTCACTAGGTATATTGATGATGCCTTTGGCGTCTGGACTGGTACTAAAATCCAACTTCTCGAATACCTAAACTTCTATAGTAACTCTACTCAAAACTCTATAAAACTAACCATACACACTTCTTACACGAAACTACCCTTTTTAGACCTTTGGATTAGATTAGATAATAATAGATTCACCTTTAATTGCTTTCAAAAAACACTTAACACATATCAATACATCCCTTATTCCTCCAATCACCCTCTACATGTTAAAAATAGTTTTGTTTCAAATGAACTCAAAAGATATATGGTTAGAGAAAGCACGGCCCTAGGTTATTTAAATATGCAAACAAAATTCTTTACGAGACTTAGAGCCCGAGGTTATCCCACACATTTTATTCTAAATAACTTTCGAAAACACCCTTACTCCCTTAGACACACTCTCCTTTTCAAAGAAAAAACTAAAAAGACCACCCCACCCACTATCTTTAAACTTAGATATACTCGCCATACCCCCACACTAATTATTAAGAAAATACTAACTAACCTACACTATGATATCCAATTAGATCCCCAACTACAACATATCCCTAAACCCATTATTTGTTGGACTAAATCCAAAAACCTCCACTCCCTTCTAGTAAAAACTAAAAACATCCTAGAGCCACTATAAAAATATTTTCTCACCCTTCATTTAATCTATCCCCCTTCCTTGTTCCTCTCTCCTTCCCCCTTACTTTTATTTTGTAGTCACACACATCTACTTTTTTTCCCCCAATATTTCCCTTATATCTCACTAAAAACTATATTCTATCTCCCCCTCCCTTTTTTTCCCCCCCAATATTTCCCTTATATCTCACTAAAAACTATATTCCATCTCCCCCTCCCCCTTTTTTTCCATTTCTCATCCCCTCTTCCTCTCACTACCTTTTTATACACTCTCTCTCTTCCCTCAACCCCTCTCCCTAATACCTCTTATTAACTTCCTTTAACTTTCCCTTCTTTCTTTTATTTACATATAATTACACACCCTACCACTCATTCATTTCCCCTTATTCACCTTTTCCTACTCCCTCATCTGTCTTATCACCCTATCAATCTTCCATTCACCAGCTCATTTTGTTTCCCCCCCATATCACCACCCCCTCTATCATCAAGATCTTCCAACTTAAAACCTTACAGCCCTCCATCTATTTACATTGTTATTGTACCCCACTCACTATGATTATACATTCTCCTCCCTTCCCCATCCTCAACATCCTATATAAACCACCTTTTGTATGTACATGACCTTTTGCACTGATGAGCTCTACCTAAAAGAGCGAAACTAGTTTGCTGCATAAGGTCTTTCCTTTTATTTTAATGGAATTTTCCTGAGTCTCTCTCTCTCTCTCTCTCTCTCTCTCTCTCTCTCTCTTTATGTGTGCTTAGAATCTTTTCTTATTACATTATCTATGTAAACCCTAGACCTAATCCCGAAACCCTAATCCCGAAACCCTAATCCCGAAACCCTAATCCCGAAACCCTAATCTCGAAACCCTAAACCCTAATCCCAAAACCCTAATCCCAAAACCCTAATCCCGAATTTATGAGAAGGTTATATGTTGTGTGCGCATGAAAGATAAACTTTCAGATTTTTTCAAAAGCACTATTGGTGTTAAGCAAGGATGCCCACTCTCACCAACACTATTTGGTCTATGCATTGATGAATTGGAAGAAATGGTTACCAAGTTTGCAAAGGAAGAATGTGTTGAAGAAGTTGCCATTGGGAATGTTGTGATTATGCTTTTGCTATATGCAGATGACGTAGTGCTTTTTGCAAATACTTTAGGAGATGCACAAAAGCTTATGAAGGCATTGGAAAAATTTTGCATGCATACTAAATTAAGTGTCAATAGCTCTAAAACAAAGATTATGCTTGTGAAGAGCCAAAAAAGAGATAAACCATGCATTATGTACAACAATGAGCCACTTGAATGTGTGGAAAGCTTCAAATATCTTGGCCTTGAAGTTCCTTCAAATCATAGATGGAATGAATGTGCTACACGCCGCTTAGAGGCGGGCAAACGAGCATACTATGCATTTGAGAACACATGCAATCTTGGAGATATTAAGTGTTGGGTCCTCAAGAAATATCTTTTTGACACTTTGGTGACACCAGTTCTTCTCTATGGGGTGGAAGTATGGGGCGGTAGCATCCCTAAGTCTATGTGGAAAGAGTTTGAAAATGTCCAAAAGCATTTTCTTACCAAGTTTCTACAAGTTAAGAAACAAACGCCCTACACCCTCCTCCTCCTTGAGACGGGATCGCTTCCCATTGAGATCATGGCCATGGAAAGGGTTGTTGAATACATGCTTAAGGTTCAAAAAAGTCCCTCACATCGACTTCCTAGAATTGCGTGGGAAACAAGCAAAAAGATCCAAAAGACGCATAAAAGCAAAATTTTGTGTTCCGGTTGGATGCAAGATATAGAAAAATGGTTTGGTAGATGGGATGCGAGACACTTGCTTCATGATGCATCATTAGATTCCTCTGTAAATGAGGCATTTTTGCAATGCCAATGTATCATGACATGGGACAAATGTGGAGGCTCACGCTTCACACATTATACTACACATGTTGCACCTAACTACAAAACCATATTCTTTGCGGAACGGGGAAATCGTACACATCCATACATGTTAGAGCCCATACCGTTATCTGCCATTCGAACCATTGCTTCCATGCGACTTAGCTCACATGCATTGCGATGTGAAACAGGGCGTTGGGGTACAAGTGATGAGAGTGGTCGGCTATGCACACTTTGCCCTAAACAAGTTCGTGAGTCTGAGTATCACACTTTGATACAATGCTCAGCCTTTGATCATATTCGACCATGCTTTCCACATCTCTTCGATCGAGCCCAATCTTTGCATGAATTCCTCTCACAACCACAATGTGCACTCTCGATTGCAACATTCATTGGTAAAGTTCTTGAACATCGAGAGTCACTACTCACTTTCACACGTATCACGTGAAATGTAATATTTTTGGTCTCATAGGTCATATTTGATCTCCGAAGACGATAATATAATCTATCTATCTATCTCTCTCTCTCTCTTTATGTGTGCTTAGAATCTTTTCTTATTACATTATCTATGTAAACCCTAGACCTAATCCCGAAACCCTAATCCTGAAACCCTAATCTCGAAACCCTAAACCCTAATCCCAAAACCCTAATCCCGAAGCCCTAAACCCTAATCCCAAAACCCTAAACCCTAATCCGGAAACCCTAAACCCTTTCCTATTACATTATCTACCATATCTAAAAGTCGCTCGCACTCCTTGTATCAACCTAACGGTTAATAAACAAAGCTAGATCGTATTTTTTAATTCCATATCATAGCTAGCGTTGTTAGCTTCGATTCGCATGTTTGAACACATAAATCCGAGATGACAAGAGCCAGGTATGAACATTTTAATTTACCTACTAGCTCTTCTCAACTCACTCCTCAAATTTGGTAATTTCGTCATGTCTCTCGACCTGAGTTTCAAAATCTTGATTTTTTAATTCCATATCATAGCTAGCGTTAGCTTCGATTCGCATGTTTGAACACATAAATCCAATATCACACGAGCCAGGTATGAACATTTTAATTTACCTACTAGCTCTTCTCAACTCACTCCTCAAATTTGGTAATTTCGTCATGTCTCTCGACCTGAGTGTCAAAATCTTGATTTTTTATTTCCATATCATAGCTAGCGTTGTTAGCTTTGATTCGCATGTTTGAACACATAAATCCGATATTACACGAGCCATGTATGAACATTTTAATTTACTCAAGGGCTCCTCTCAACTCCCTTGTCAAGGTAGCTAATTTCATCATGTCTCTCGATCTAAGTTTCAAAATCTTGATTTTTTAATTCCATATCATAGCTAGCGTTGTTAGCTTCGATTCGCATGTTTGAACACATAATTCCGAGATGACAAGAGCCAGGTATGAACATTTTAATTTACCTACTAGCTCTTCTCAACTCACTCCTCAAATTTGGTAATTTCGTCATGTCTCTCGACCTGAGTTTCAAAATCTTGATTTTTTAATTCCATATCATAGCTAGCGTTGTTAGCTTCGATTCGCATGTTTGAACACATAAATCCAATATCACACAAACCAGGTATGAACATTTTAATTTACCTACTAGCTCTTCTCAACTCACTCCTCAAATTTGGTAATTTCGTCATGTCTCTCGACCTGAGTGTCAAAATCTTGATTTTTTATTTCCATATCATAGCTAGCGTTGATAGCTTTGATTCGCATGTTTGAACACATAAATCCGATATTACACGAGCCAGGTATGAACATTTTCATTTACTCAAGGGCTCCTCTCAACTCTCTTGTCAAGGTAGCTAATTTCATCATGTCTCTCGATCTAAGTTTCAAAATCTTGATTTTTTAATTCCATATCATAGCTAGCGTTGTTAGCTTCGATTCGCATGTTTGAACACAAAAATCCGATATCACAGTCACCAGGTATGAACATTTAAATTTACCTACTAGCTCTTCTCAACTCACTCCTCAAATTTGGTAATTTCTTCATGTCTGTCGACCTGAGTTTCAAAATCTTGATTTTTTAATTCCATATCATAGCTAGCGTTGTTAGCTTCGATTCGCATGTTTGAACATAAAAATCCAATACCACAGTCGCCAGGTATGAACATTTAAATTTACCCCCTAGCTCTTCTCAACTCACTCCTCAAATTTGGTAATTTCGTCATGTCTCTCGACCTGAGTTTCAATATCTTGATTTTTTGATTCCATATCATAACTAGAGTTGTTAGCTTCGATTTGCATGTTTGAACACAAAAATCCGATATCACACGAGCCAGGTATGAACATTTTAATTTACTCAAGGGCTCGTCTCAACTCCCTTGTCAAGGATGCTAATTTCGTCATGTCTCTCGACCTGAGTTTCAAAATCTTGATTTTTTAATTCCATATCATAGCTAGCGTTGCTAGCTTCGTTTTGCATGTTTGAACACAAAAATCCGATATCACAGTCGCCAGGTATGAACATTTAAATTTACCTACTAGCTCTTCTCAACTCACTCCTCAAATTTGGTAATTTCGTCATGTCTGTCGACCTGAGTTTCAAAATCTTGATTTTTTAATTCCATATCATAACTACCGTTGTTAGCTTCGATTGGCCTGTTTGAACACAAATATCCGATATCACACGAGCCAGGTATGAACATTTTAATTTACTCAAGGGCTCCTCTCAACTCCCTTGTCAAGGTTGCTAATTTCGTCATGTCTCTCGACCTGAGTTTCAAAATCTTGATTTTTTAATTCCATATCATACCTAGCGTTGTTATCTTCGATTCGCATGTTTGAACACAAAAATCCGATATCACAGTCGCGAGGTATGAACATTTAAATTTACCTACAAGCTTTTCTCAACTCACTCCTCAAATTTGGTAATTTCTTCATGTCTGTCGACCTGAGTTTCAAAATCTTGATTTTTTAATTCCATAACATAGCTAGCGTTGTTAGCTTCGATGCCCATGTTTGAACATAAAAATCCGATATCACAGTCGCCAGGTATGAACATTTAAATTTACCTACTAGCTCTTCTGAACTCACTCCTCAAATTTGGTAATTTCTTCATATCTCTCGACCTGAGTTTCAAAATCTTGATTTCTTAATTCCATATCATAACTAGAGTTGTTAGCTTCGATTCGCATGTTTGAACACAAAAATCCGATATCACACGAGCCAGGTATGAATATTTTAATTTACTCAAGGGCTCCTCTCAACTCCCTCCTCATGTTTGCTATTTTCGTCATGTCTCTCGACCTAAGTTTCAAAATCTTGATTTTTTAATTCCATATCATAGCTAGCGTTGTTAGCTTCGATTCGCATGTTTGAACACATAAATCCGAGATGACAAGAGCCAGGTATGAACATTTAAATTTACCTACTAGCTCTTCTCAACTCACTCCTCAAATTTGGTAATTTCGTCATGTCTCTCGACCTGAGTTTCAAAATCTTGATTTTTTAATTCCATATCACAGCTAGCGTTGTTAGCTTCAATTCGCATGTTTGAACACATAAATCCAATATCACACAGACCAGGTATGAACATTTTAATTTACCTACTAGCTCTTCTCAACTCACTCCTCAAATTTGGTAATTTCTTCATGTCTCTCGACCTGAGTGTCAAAATCTTGATTTTTTATTTCCATATCATAGCTAGCGTTGATAGCTTCGATTCAAATGTTTGAACACATAAATCCGATATTACACGAGCCAGGTATGAACATTTTAATTGATTGAAGGGCTCCTCTCAACTCTCTTGTCAAGGTAGCTAATTTCATCATGTCTCTCGATCTAAGTTTCAAAATCTTGATTTTTTAATTCCATATCATAGCTAGTGTTGTTAGCTTCGATTCGCATGTTTGAACACAACTATCCGATATCACAGTCGCCAGGTATGAACATTTAAATTTACCTACTAGCTCTTCTCAACTCACTCCTCAAATTTGGTAATTTCTTCATGTCTGTCGACCTGAGTTTCAAAATCTTGATTTTTTAATTCCATATCATAGCTAGCGTTGTTAGCTTCGATTCGCATGTTTGAACATAAAAATCCAATATCACAGTCGCCAGGTATGAACATTTAAATTTACCTCCTAGCTCTTCTCAACTCACTCCTCAAATTTGGTAATTTCTTCATGTCTCTCGACCTGAGTTCCAATATCTTGATTTTTTAATTCCATATCATAACTAGAGTTGTTAGCTTCGATTTGCATGTTTGAACACAAAAATCCGATATCACACGAGCCAGGTATGAACATTTTAATTTACTCAAGGGCTCGTCTCAACTCCCTTGTCAAGGATGCTAATTTCGTCATGTCTCTCGACCTGAGTTTCAAAATCTTGATTTTTTAATTCCATATCATAGCTAGCGTTGCTAGCTTCGTTTTGCATGTTTGAACACAAAAATCCGATATCACAGTCGCCAGGTATGAACATTTAAATTTACCTACTAGCTCTTCTCAACTCACTCCTCAAATTTGGTAATTTCGTCATGTCTGTCGACCTGAGTTTCAAAATCTTGATTTTTTAATTCCATATCATAACTACCGTTGTTAGCTTCGATTGGCATGTTTGAACACAAATATCCGATATCACACGAGCCAGGTATGAACATTTTAATTTACTCAAGGGCTCCTCTCAACTCCCTTGTCAAGGTTGCTAATTTCGTCATGTCTCTCGACCTGAGTTTCAAAATCTTGATTTTTTAATTCCATATCATACCTAGCGTTGTTATCTTCGATTCACATGTTTGAACACAAAAATCCGATATCACAGTCGCGAGGTATGAACATTTAAATTTACCTACAAGCTTTTCTCAACTCACTCCTCAAATTTGGTAATTTCTTCATGTCTGTCGACCTGAGTTTCAAAATCTTGATTTTTTAATTCCATAGCATAGCTAGCGTTGTTAGCTTCGATCCGCATGTTTGAACATAAAAATCCGATATCACAGTCGCCAGGTATGAACATTTAAATTTACCTACTAGCTCTTCTCAACTCACTCCTCAAATTTGGTAATTTCTTCATGTCTCTCGACCTGAGTTTCAAAATCTTGATTTCTTAATTCCATATCATAACTAGAGTTGTTAGCTTCGATTCGCATGTTTGAACACAAAAATCCGATATCACACGAGCCAGGTATGAATATTTTAATTTACTCAAGGGCTCCTCTCAACTCCCTCCTCATGTTTGCTATTTTCGTCATGTCTCTCGACCTAAGTTTCAAAATCTTGATTTTTTAATTCCATATCATAGCTAGCATTGTTAGCTTCGATTCGCATGTTTGAACACATAAATCCGATATCACACGAGCCAGTTATGAACATTTTAATTTACCTACTAGCTCTTCTCAACTCACTCCGCAAATTTGGTAATTTCGTCATGTCTCTGGACTTGAGTTTTAAAATCTTGATTTATGTTAGCTTCGATTCGCATGTTTGAACACAAAAATCCGATATCACAGTCGCCAGGTATGAACATTTAAATTTACCTACTAGCTCTTCTCAACTCACTCCTCAAATTTGGTAATTTCCTCATGTCTGTCGACCTGAGTTTCAAAATCTTGATTTTTTAATTCCATATCATAGCTAGCGTTGTTAGCTTCGATTCGCATGTTTGAACATAAAAATCCGATATCACAGTCGCCAGGTATGAACATTTAAATTTACCTACTAGCTCTTCTCAACTCACTCCTCAAATTTGGTAATTTCTTCATGTCTCTCGACCTGAGTTTCAAAATCTTGATTTTTTAATTCCATATCATAGCTAGCGTTGTTAGCTTCGATTCGCATGTTTGAACACAAATATCCGATATCACACAAGCCAGGTATGAACATTTTAATTTACTCAAGGGCTCCTCTCAACTCCCTTGTCAAGGTTGCTAATTTCGTCATGTCTCTCGACCTGAGTTTCAAAATCCTAATTTTTTAATTCCATATCATAACTAGCGATGTTAGCTTCGATTCGCATGTTTGAACACAAAAATCCAATATCACAGTCGCCAGGTATGAACATTTAAATTTACCTACTAGCTCTTCTCAACTCACTCCTCAAATTTGGTAATTTCTTCATGTCTGTCGACCTGAGTTTCAATATCTTGATTTTTTAATTCCATATCATAGCTAGTGTTGTTAGCTTCGATCCGCATGTTTGAACATAAAAATCCGATATCACAGTCGCCAGGTATGAACATTTAAATTTACCTACTAGCTCTTCTCAACTCACTCCTCAAATTTGGTGATTTCTTCATGTCTCTCGACCTGAGTTTCAAAATCTTGATTTTTTAATTCCATATCATAGCTAGCGTTGTTAGCTTCGATTCGCATGTTTGAACACATAAATCCAATATCACACGAGCCAGGTATGAACATTTTCATTTACCTACTAGCTCTTCTCAACTCACTCCTCAAATTTGGTAATTTCGTCATGTCTCTCGACCTGAGTGTCAAAATCTTGATTTTTTATTTCCATATCATAGCTAGCGTTGTTAGCTTCGATTGGCATGTTTGAAAACAAATATCCGATATCACACGAGCCAGGTCTGAACATTTTAATTTACTCAAGGGCTCCTCTCAACTCCCTTGTCAAGGTTGCTAATTTCGTCATCTCTCTCGACCTGATTTTTAAAATCTTGATTTTTTAATTCCATATCATACCTAGCGTTGTTAGCTTCGATTCGCATGTTTGAACACAAAAATCCGATATTACACGAGCCAGGTATGAACATTTTCATTTACTCAAGGGCTCTTCTCAACTCCCTCCTCAAGTTTGCTATTTTCGTCAGATCTGTCGACCTGAGTTTCAAAATCTTGATTTTTTAATTCCATATCGTAAGTAGTGTTGTTAGCTTCGATTCGCATGTTTGAACACAAAAATCCGATATCATAGTCGCCAGGTATGAACATTTAAATTTACCTACTAGCTCTTCTCAACTCACTCCTCAAATTTGGTAATTTCTTCATGTCTGTCGACCTGACTTTCAAAATCTTGATTTTTTAATTCCATATCATAGCTAGCGTTGTTAGCTTCGATTCGCATGTTTGAACATAAAAATCCAATATCACAGTCGCCAGGTATGAACATTTAAATTTACCTCCTAGCTCTTCTCAACTCACTCCTCAAATTTGGTAATTTCTTCATGTCTCTCGACCTGAGTTTCAATATCTTGATTTTTTGATTCCATATCATAACTAGAGTTGTTAGCTTCGATTTGCATGTTTGAACACAAAAATCCGATATCACACGAGCCAGGTATTAACATTTTAATTTACTCAAGGGCTCGTCTCAACTCCCTTGTCTAGGATGCTAATTTCGTCATGTCTCTCGACCTGAGTTTCAAAATCTTGGTTTTTTAATTCCATATCATAGCTAGCGTTGTTAGCTTCGTTTTGCATGTTTGAACACAAAAATCCGATATCACAGTCGGCAGGTATGAACATTTAAATTTACCTACTAGCTCTTCTCAACTCACTCCTCAAATTTGGTAATTTCGTCATGTCTGTCGACCTGAGTTTCAAAATCTTGATTTTTTAATTCTATATCATAACTACCGTTGTTAGCTTCGATTGGCATGTTTGAACACAAATATCCGATATCACACGAGCCAGGTATGAACATTTTAATTTACTCAAGGGCTCCTCTCAACTCCCTTGTCAAGGTTGCTAATTTCGTCATGTCTCTCGACCTGAGTTTCAAAATCTTGATTTTTTAATTCCATATCATACCTAGCGTTGTTATCTTCGATTCGCATGTTTGAACACAAAAATCCGATATCACAGTCGCGAGGTATGAACATTTAAATTTACCTACAAGCTTTTCTTAACTCACTCCTCAAATTTGGTAATTTCTTCATGTCTGTCGACCTGAGTTTCAAAATCTTGATTTTTTAATTCCATAACATAGCTAGCGTTGTTAGCTTCGATCCGCATGTTTGAACATAAAAATCCGATATCACAGTCGCCAGGTATGAACATTTAAATTTACCTACTAGCTCTTCTCAACTCACTCCTCAAATTTGGTAATTTCTTCATGTCTCTCGACCTGAGTTTCAAAATCTTGATTTCTTAATTCCATATCATAACTAGAGTTGTTAGCTTCGATTCGCATGTTTGAACACAAAAATCCGATATCACACGAGGCAGGTATGAATATTTTAATTTACTCAAGGGCTCCTCTCAACTCCCTCCTCATGTTTGCTATTTTCATCATGTCTCTCGAGCTAAGTTTCAAAATCTTGATTTTTTAATTCCATATCATAGCTAGCATTGTTAGCTTCGATTCGCATGTTTGAACACATAAATCCGATATCACACGAGCCAGTTATGAACATTTTAATTTACCTACTAGCTCTTCTCAACTCACTCCGCAAATTTGGTAATTTCGTCATGTCTCTGGACTTGAGTTTTAAAATCTTGATTTTTTAATTCCATATCATAGGTAGCGTTGTTAGCTTCGATTCGCATGTTTGAACACAAAAATCCAATATCACACGAGCCAGGTATGAACATTTTAATTTACTCAAGGGCTCCTCTCAACTCCCTTGTCAAGGTAGCTAATTTCATCATGTATCTCGACCTGAGTTTCAAAATCTTGATTTTCTAATTCCATATCATAGCTAGCGTTGTTAGCTTGTATTCGCATGTTTGAACACAAAAATCCGATATCACAGTCGCCAGGTATGAACATTTAAATTTACTCAAGGGCTCCTCTCAACTCCCTTGTCAAGGTTACTAATTTTGTCATGTCTCTCGACCTGAGTTTCAAAATCCTAATTTTTTAATTCCATATCATAACTAGCGATGTTAGCTTCGATTCGCATGTTTGAACACAAAAATCCAATATCACAGTCGCCAGGTATGAACATTTAAATTTACCTACTAGCTCTTCTCAACTCACTCCTCAAATTTGGTAATTTCTTCATGTCTGTTGACCTGAGTTTCAATATCTTGATTTTTTAATTCCATATCATAGCTAGCGTTGTTAGCTTCGATCCGCATGTTTGAACATAAAAATCCGATATCACAGTCGCCAGGTATGAACATTTTCATTTACCTACTAGCTCTTCTCAACTCACTCCTCAAATTTGGTATTTTCGTCATGTCTCTCGACCTGAGTGTCAAAATCTTGATTTTTTATTTCCATATCATAGCTTGCGTTCTTAGCTTCGATTTGCATGTTTGAACACAAAAATCCGATATGACACGAGCCAGGTATGAACATTTTAATTTACTCAAGGGCTCGTCTCAACTCCCTTGTCAAGGATGCTAATTTCGTCATGTCTCTCGACCTGAGTTTCAAAATCTTGATTTTTTAATTCCATATCATAGCTAGCGTTGTTAGCTCCATTCGCATGTTTGAACACATAAATCCGATATCACACGAGCCAGGTATGAGCATTTTAATTTACTCAAGGGCTCCTCTCAACTCCCTTGTCAAGGTTGCTATTTTCGTCATGTCTCTCGACCTGAGTTTCAAAATCTTGATTTTTTAATTCCATATCATAACTACCGTTGTTAGCTTCTATTCGCATGTTTGAACACAAAAATCCGATATCACAGTCGCCAGGTATGAACATTTAAATTTACTCAAGGGCTCCTCTCAATTCCCTCCTCAAGTTTGCTATTTTCGTCATGTCTCTCGACGTGAGTTTCAAAATCTTGATTTTTTACTTCCATATAATAGCTAGCGATGTTAGCTTCGATTCGCATGTTTGAACACATAAATCCGATATTACACGAGCCAGGTATGAACATTTTAATTTACTCAAGGGCTCTTTTCAACTCCCTCCTCAAGTTTGCTATTTTCGTCATATCTGTCGACCTGAGTTTCAAAATCTTGATTTTTTAATTCCATATCATAACTACCATTGTTAGCTTCGATTGGCATGTTTGAACACAAATTTCCGATATCACACGAGCCAGGTATGAACATTTTAATTTACTCAAGGGCTCCTCTCAACTCCCTTGTCAAGGTTGCTAATTTCGTCATGTCTCTCGACCTGAGTTTCAAAATACTAATTTTTTAATTCCATATCATAGCTAGCGATGTTAGCTTCGATTCGCATGTTTGAACACAAAAATCCAATATCACAGTCGCCAGGTATGAATATTTAAATTTACCTACTAGCTCTTCTCAACTCACTCCTCAAATTTGGTAATTTCTTCATGTCTGTTGAGCTGAGTTTCAATATCTAGATTTTTTAATTCCATATCATAGCTAGCGTTGTTAGCTTCGATCCGCATGTTTGAACATAAAAATCCGATATCACAGTCGCCAGGTATGAACATTTAAATTTACCTACTAGCTCTTCTCAACTCACTCCTCAAATTTGGTAATTTCTTCATGTCTGTTGACCTGAGTTTCAAAATCTTTATTTTTTAATTCCATATCATAGCTAGCGTTGTTAGCTTCGATCCGCATGTTTGAACACAAATATCCGATATGACACGAGCCAGGTATGAACATTTTAATTTACTCAAGGGCTCCTCTCAACTCCCTCCTCAAGTTTGCTATTTTCGTCATGTCTCTCGACGTGAGTTTCAAAATCTTGATTTTTTACTTCCATATCATAGCTAGCGATGTTAGCTTCGATTCGCATGTTTGAACACATAAATCCGATATTACACGAGCCAGGTATGAACATTTTAATTTACTCAAGGGCTCCTTTCAACTCCCTCCTCAAGTTTGCTATTTTCGTCATATCTGTCGACCTGAGTTTCAAAATCTTGATTTTTTAATTCCATATCATAACTACCGTTGTTAGCTTCGATTGGCATGTTTGAACACAAATTTCCGATATCACACGAGCCAGGTATGAACATTTTAATTTACTCAAGGGCTCCTCTCAACTCCCTTGTCAAGGTTGCTAATTTCGTCATGTCTCTCGACCTGAGTTTCAAAATTCTAATTTTTTAATTCCATATCATAGCTAGCGATGTTAGCTTCGATTCGCATGTTTGAACACAAAAATCCAATATCACAGTCGCCAGGTATGAATATTTAAATTTACCTACTAGCTCTTCTCAACTCACTCCTCAAATTTGGTAATTTCTTCATGTCTGTTGAGCTGAGTTTCAATATCTAGATTTTTTAATTCCATATCATAGCTAGCGTTGTTAGCTTCGATCCGCATGTTTGAACATAAAAATCCGATATCACAGTCGCCAGGTATGAACATTTAAATTTACCTACTAGCTCTTCTCAACTCACTCCTCAAATTTGGTAATTTCTTCATGTCTGTTGACCTGAGTTTCAAAATCTTTATTTTTTAATTCCATATCATAGCTAGCGTTGTTAGCTTCGATCCGCATGTTTGAACACAAATATCCGATATGACACGAGCCAGGTATGAACATTTTAATTTACTCAAGGGCTCCTCTCAACTCCCTCCTCAAGTTTGCTATTTTCGTCATGTCTCTCGACGTGAGTTTCAAAATCTTGATTTTTTACTTCCATATCATAGCTAGCGATGTTAGCTTCGATTCGCATGTTTGAACACATAAATCCGATATTACACGAGCCAGGTATGAACATTTTAATTTACTCAAGGGCTCCTTTCAACTCCCTCCTCAAGTTTGCTATTTTCGTCATATCTGTCGACCTGAGTTTGAAAATCTTGATTTTTTAATTCCATATCATAACTACCGTTGTTAGCTTCGATTGGCATGTTTGAACACAAATTTCCGATATCACACGAGCCAGGTATGAACATTTTAATTTACTCAAGGGCTCCTCTCAACTCCCTTGTCAAGGTTGCTAATTTCGTCATGTCTCTCGACCTGAGTTTCAAAATCCAAATTTTTTAATTCCATATCATAGCTAGCGATGTTAGCTTCGATTCGCTGGTTTGAACACAAAAATCCAATATCACAGTCGCCAGGTATGAATATTTAAATTTACCTACGAGCTCTTCTCAACTCACTCCTCAAATTTGGTAATTTCTTCATGTCTGTTGACCTGAGTTTCAATATCTTGATTTTTTAATTCCATATCATAGCTAGCGTTGTTAGCTTCGATCCGCATGTTTGAACATAAAAATCCGATATCACAGTCGCCAGGTATGAACATTTAAATTTACCTACTAGCTCTTCTCAACTCACTCCTCAAATTTGGTAATTTCTTCATGTCTGTCGACCTGACTTTCAAAATCTTGATTTTTTAATTCCATATCATAGCTAGCGTTGTTAGCTTCGATTCGCATGTTTGAACATAAAAATCCAATATCACAGTTGCCAGGTATGAACATTTAAATTTACCTCCTAGCTCTTCTCAACTCACTCCTCAAATTTGGTAATTTCTTCATGTCTCTCGACCTGAGTTTCAATATCTTGATTTTTTGATTCCATATCATAACTAGAGTTGTTAGCTTCGATTTGCATGTTTGAACACAAAAATCCGATATCACACGAGCCAGGTATGAACATTTTAATTTACTCAAGGGCTCGTCTCAACTCCCTTGTCAAGGATGCTAATTTCGTCATGTCTCTCGACCTGAGTTTCAAAATCTTGGTTTTTTAATTCCATATCATAGCTAGCGTTGTTAGCTTCGTTTTGCATGTTTGAACACTAAAATCCGATATCACAGTCGGCAGGTATGAACATTTAAATTTACCTACTAGCTCTTCTCAACTCACTCCTCAAATTTGGTAATTTCGTCATGTCTGTCGACCTGAGTTTCAAAATCTTGATTTTTTAATTCCATATCATAACTACCGTTGTTAGCTTCGATTGGCATGTTTGAACACAAATATCCGATATCACACGAGCCAGGTATGAACATTTTAATTTACTCAAGGGCTCCTCTCAACTCCCTTGTCAAGGTTGCTAATTTCGTCATGTCTCTCGACCTGAGTTTCAAAATCTTGATTTTTTAATTCCATATCATACCTAGCGTTGTTATCTTCGATTCGCATGTTTGAACACAAAAATCCGATATCACAGTCGCGAGGTATGAACATTTAAATTTACCTACAAGCTTTTCTTAACTCACTCCTCAAATTTGGTAATTTCTTCATGTCTGTCGACCTGAGTTTCAAAATCTTGATTTTTTAATTCCATAACATAGCTAGCGTTGTTAGCTTCGATCCGCATGTTTGAACATAAAAGTCCGATATCACAGTCGCCAGGTATGAACATTTAAATTTACCTACTAGCTCTTCTCAACTCACTCCTCAAATTTCAAAATCTTGAGTTTCAAAATCTTGAGTTTCAAAATCTTGATTTCTTAATTCCATATCATAACTAGAGTTGTTAGCTTCGATTCGCATGTTTGAACACAAAAATCCGATATCACACGAGCCAGGTATGAATATTTTAATTTACTCAAGGGCTCCTCTCAACTCCCTCCTCATGTTTGCTATTTTCGTCATGTCTCTCGAGCTAAGTTTCAAAATCTTGATTTTTTAATTCCATATCATAGCTAGCATTGTTAGCTTCGATTCGCATGTTTGAACACATAAATCCGATATCACACGAGCCAGTTATGAACATTTTAATTTACCTACTAGCTCTTCTCAACTCACTCCGCAAATTTGGTAATTTCGTCATGTCTCTGGACTTGAGTTTTAAAATCTTGATTTTTTAATTCCATATCATAGGTAGCGTTGTTAGCTTCGATTCGCATGTTTGAACACAAAAATCCAATGTCACACGAGCCAGGTATGAACATTTTAATTTACTCAAGGGCTCCTCTCAACTCCCTTGTCAAGGTAGCTAATTTCATCATGTATCTCGACCTTAGTTTCAAAATCTTGATTTTCTAATTCCATATCATAGCTAGCGTTGTTAGCTTCTATTCGCATGTTTGAACACAAAAATCCGATATCACAGTCGCCAGGTATGAACATTTAAATTTACTCAAGGGCTCCTCTCAACTCCCTTGTCAAGGTTACTAATTTCGTCATGTCTCTCGACCTGAGTTTCAAAATCCTAATTTTTTAATTCCATATCATAACTAGCGATGTTAGCTTCGATTCGCATGTTTGAACACAAAAATCCAATATCACAGTCGCCAGGTATGAAAATTTAAATTTACCTACTAGCTCTTCTCAACTCACTCCTCAAATTTGGTAATTTCTTCATGTCTGTTGACCTGAGTTTCAATATCTTGATTTTTTAATTCCATATCATAGCTAGCGTTGTTAGCTTCGATCCGCATGTTTGAACATAAAAATCCGATATCACAGTCGCCAGGTATGAACATTTTCATTTACCTACTAGCTCTTCTCAACTCACTCCTCAAATTTGGTAATTTCTTCATGTCTGTTGACCTGAGTTTCAATATCTAGATTTTTTAATTCCATATCATAGCTAGCGTTGTTAGCTTCGATCCGCATGTTTGAACATAAAAATCCGATATCACAGTCGCCAGGTATGAACATTTAAATTTACCTACTAGCTCTTCTCAACTCCCTCCTCAAATTTGGTAATTTCTTCATGTCTGTTGACCTGAGTTTCAAAATCTTTATTTTTTAATTCCATATCATAGCTAGCGTTGTTAGCTCCATTCGCATGTTTGAACACATAAATCCGATATCACACGAGCCAGGTATGAGCATTTTAATTTACTCAAGGGCTCCTCTCAACTCCCTTGTCAAGGTTGCTATTTTCGTCATGTCTCTCGACCTGAGTTTCAAAATCTTGATTTTTTAATTCGATATCATAACTACCGTTGTTAGCTTCGATTGGCATGTTTGAAAACAAATATCCGATATGACACGAGCCAGGTATGAACATTTTAATTTACTCAAGGGCTCCTCTCAACTCCCTCCTCAAGTTTGCTATTTTCGTCATGTCTCTCGACGTGAGTTTCAAAATCTTGATTTTTTACTTCCATATAATAGCTAGCGATGTTAGCTTCGATTCGCATGTTTGAACACATAAATCCGATATTACACGAGCCAGGTATGAACATTTTAATTTACTCAAGGGCTCCTCTCAACTCCCTTGTCAAGGTTGCTAATTTCATCATGTCTCTCGATCTGAGTTTCAAAATCTTTATTTTCTAATTCCATATCATAGCTAGCGTTGTTAAATTCAATTCGCATGTTTGAACATAAAAATCCGATATCACACGAGCCAGGTATGAGTATTTAAATTTACCTACTAGCTCTTCTCAACTCACTCCTCAAAGTTGGTAATCTCATCATGTCTCTCGACCTGAGTTTCAAAATCTTGATTTTTTAATTCCATATCATAGGTAGCGTTGTTAGCTTCGATTCGCATGTTTGAACACAAAAATCCAATATCACACGAGCCAGGTATGAACATTTTAATTTACTCAAGGGCTCCTCTCAACTCCCTTGTCACGGTAGCTAATTTCATCATGTCTCTCGACCTGAGTTTCAAAATCTTGATTTTCTAATTCCATATCATAGCTAGCGTTGTTAGCTTCGATTCGAATGTTTGAACACAAAAATCCGATATCACAGTCGCCAGGTATGAATATTTAAATTTACCTACTAGCTCTTCTCAACTCACTCCTCAAATTTGGTAATTTCTTCATGTCTCTCGACGTGAGTTTCAAAATCTTGATTTCTTAATTCCATATCATAACTAGAGTTGTTAGCTTCGATTCGCATGTTTGAACACAAAAATCCGATATCACACGAGCCAGGTATGAATATTTTAATTTACTCAAGGGCTCCTCTCAACTCCCTCCTCATGTTTGCTATTTTCGTCATGTCTCTCGAGCTAAGTATCAAAATCTTGATTTTTTAATTCCATATCATAGCTAGCATTGTTAGCTTCGATTCGCATGTTTGAACACATAAATCCGATATCACACGAGCCAGTTATGAACATTTTAATTTACCTACTAGCTCTTCTCAACTCACTCCGCAAATTTGGTAATTTCGTCATGTCTCTGGACTTGAGTTTTAAAATCTTGATTTTTTAATTCCATATCATAGGTAGCGTTGTTAGCTTCGATTCGCATGTTTGAACACAAAAATCCAATATCACACGAGCCAGGTATGAACATTTTAATTTACCTACTAGCTCTTCTCAACTCACTCCTCAAATTTGGTAATTTCTTCATGTCTGTTGACCTGAGTTTCAATATCCGATATGACACGAGCCAGGTATGAGCATTTTAATTTACTCAAGGGCTCCTCTCAACTCCCTTGTCAAGGTTGCTATTTTCGTCATGTCTCTCGACCTGAGTTTCAAAATCTTGATTTTTTAATTCCATATCATAACTACCGTTGTTAGCTTCGATTCGCATGTTTGAACACAAAAATCCGATATCACACGAGCCAGGTATGAACATTTTAATTTACTCAAGGGCTCCTCTCAACTCCCTTTTCAAGGTTGCTAATTTCGTCATGTCTCTCGACCTGAGTTTCAAAATCTTGATTTTTTAATTCCATATCATAGCTAGCGTTGTTAGCTTCGATTCTCATGTTTGAACACATAAATCCGATATCACACGAGCCAGGTATGAACATTTAAATTTACCTACTAGCTCTTCTCAACTCACTCCTCAAATTTGGTAATTTCTTTATGTCTGTTGACCTGAGTTTCAAAATCTTGATTTTTTAATTCCATATCATAGCTAGCGTTGTTAGCTTCGATCCGCATGTTTGAACATAAAAATCTGATATCACAGTCGCCAGGTATGAACATTTAAATTTACCTACTAGCTCTTCTCAACTCACTCCATATCGTAACTAGTGTTGTTAGCTTCGATTCGCATGTTTGAACACATAAATCCGATATCACACGAGCTAGGTATGAACATTTTAATTTACTCAAGGGCTCCTCTCAACTCCCTTGTCAAGGTTGCAAATTTCGTCATGTCTCTCGACCTGAGTTTCAAAATCTTGATTTTTTAATTCCATATTATACCTAGTGTTGTTAGCTTCGATTCGCATGTTTGAAGACAAAAATCCGATATCACAGTCGCCAGGTATGAACATTTAAATTTACCTACTAGCTCTTCTGAACTCACTCCTCAAATTTGGTAATTTCTTCATGTCTCTCGACCTGAGTTTCAAAATCTTGATTTTTTATTTCCATATCATAACTAGAGTTGTTAGCTTCGATTTGCATGTTTGAACAGAAAAATCCGATATGACACGAGCCAGGTATGAACATTTTAATTTATTCAAGGGCTCGTCTCAACTCCCTTGTCAAGGATGCTAATTTCGTCATGTCTCTCGACCTGAGTTTCAAAATCTTGATTTTTTAATTCCATATCATAGCTAGCGTTGTTAGCTTCGATTCTCATGTTTGAACACATAAATCCGATATCACACGAGCCAGGTATGAGCATTTTAATTTACTCAAGGGCTCGTCTCAACTCCCTTGTCAAGGTTGCTATTTTCGTCATGTCTCTCGACATGAGTTTCAAAATCTTGATTTTTTAATTCCATATCATAACTACCGTTGTAAGCTTCGATTGGCATGTTTGAAATCAAATATCCGATATCACACGAGCCAGGTATGAACATTTTAATTTACTCAAGGGCTCCTCTCAACTCCCTCCTCAAGTTTGCTATTTTCGTCATGTCTCTCGACGTGAGTTTCAAAATCTTGATTTTTTAATTCCATATCATAGCTAGCGTTGTTAGCTTCGATTCTCATGTTTGAACACATAAATCCGATATCACACGAGCCAGGTATGAACATTTTAATTTAGTCAAGGGCTCTTCTCAACTCCCTCCTCAAGTTTGCTATTTTCGTCAGATCTGTCGACCTGAGTTTCAAAATCTTGATTTTTTAATTCCATATCATAACTACCGTTGTTAGCTTCGATTCGCATGTTTGAACACAAATATCCGATATCACACGAGCCAGTTATGAACATTTTAATTTACTCAAGGGCTCCTCTCAACTCCCTTGTCAAGGTTGCTAATTTCGTCATGTCTCTCGACCTGAGTTTCAAAATCTTGATTTTTTAATTCCATATCATAGCTAGCGATATTAGCTTCGATTCGCATGTTTGAACACATAAATCCAATATCACACGAGCCAGGTATGAACATTTTCATTTACCTACTAGCTCTTCTCAACTCACTCCTGAAATTTGGTAATTTCGTCATGTCTCTCGACCTGAGTGTCAAAATCTTGATTTTTTATTTCCATATCATAGCTAGCGTTGTTAACTTCGATTGGCATGTTTGAACACAAATATCCGATATGACACGAGCCAGGTATGAACATTTTAATTTACTCAAGGGCTCCTCTCAACTCCCTTGTCAAGGTTGCTAATTTCGTCATGTCTCTCGACGTGAGTTTCAAAATCTTGATTTTTTAATTCCATATCATACCTAGCGTTGTTAGCTTCGATTCGCATGTTTGAACACAAAAATCCGATATCACACGAGCCAGGTATGAACATTTTAATTTACTCAAGGGCTCCTCTCAACTCCCTTTTCAAGGTTGCTAATTTCGTCATGTCTCTCGACCTGAGTTTCAAAATCTTGATTTTTTAATTCCATATCATAGCTAGCGTTGTTAGCTTCGATTCTCATGTTTGAACACATAAATCCGATATCACACGAGCCAGGTATGAACATTTAAATTTACCTACTAGCTCTTCTCAACTCACTCCTCAAATTTGGTAATTTCTTTATGTCTGTTGACCTGAGTTTCAAAATCTTGATTTTTTAATTCCATATCATAGCTAGCGTTGTTAGCTTCGATCCGCATGTTTGAACATAAAAATCCGATATCACAGTCGCCAGGTATGAACATTTAAATTTACCTACTAGCTCTTCTCAACTCCCTTGTCAAGGATGCTAATTTCGTCATGTCTCTCGACCTGAGTTTCAAAATCTTGATTTTTTAATTCCATATCATAGCTAGCGTTGTTAGCTTCGATTCTCATGTTTGAACACATAAATCCGATATCACACGAGCCAGGTATGAACATGTTAATTTACTCAAGGGCTCCTCTCAACTCCCTTGTCAAGGTTGCTATTTTCGTCATGTCTCTTGACCTGAGTTTCAAAATCTTGATTTTTTAATTCCATATCATAGCTAGCGTTGTTAGCTTCGATTCTCATGTTTGAACACATAAATCCGATATGACACGAGCTAGGTATGAACATTTTAATTTACTCAAGGGCTCTTCTCAACTCCCTCCTCAAGTTTCCTATTTTCGTCAGATCTGTCGACCTGAGTTTCAAAATCTTGATTTTTTAATTCCGTATCATAGCTAGCGTTGTTAACTTCGATTGGCATGTCTGAACACAAAAATCCGATATCACACGAGCCAGGTATGAACATTTTAATTTACTCAAGGGCTCCTCTCAACTCCCTTTTCAAGGTTGCTAATTTCGTCATGTCTCTCGACCTGAGTGTCAAAATCTTGATTTTTTAATTCCATATCATAGCTTGCGTTGTTAGCTCCATTCGCATGTTTGAACACATAAATCCGATATCACACGAGCCAGGTATGAGCATTTTAATTTACTCAAGGGCTCGTCTCAACTCCCTTGTCAAGGTTGCTATTTTCGTCATGTCTCTCGACATGAGTTTCAAAATCTTGATTTTTTAATTCCATATCATAACTACCGTTGTAAGCTTCGATTGGCATGTTTGAAATCAAATATCCGATATCACACGAGCCAGGTATGAACATTTTAATTTACTCAAGGGCTCCTCTCAACTCCCTCCTCAAGTTTGCTATTTTCGTCATGTCTCTCGACGTGAGTTTCAAAATCTTGATTTTTTAATTCCATATCATAGCTAGCGTTGTTAGCTTCGATTCTCATGTTTGAACACATAAATCCGATATCACACGAGCCAGGTATGAACATTTTAATTTAGTCAAGGGCTCTTCTCAACTCCCTCCTCAAGTTTGCTATTTTCGTCAGATCTGTCGACCTGAGTTTCAAAATCTTGATTTTTTAATTCCATATCATAACTACCGTTGTTAGCTTCGATTCGCATGTTTGAACACAAATATCCGATATCACACGAGCCAGTTATGAACATTTTAATTTACTCAAGGGCTCCTCTCAACTCCCTTGTCAAGGTTGCTAATTTCGTCATGTCTCTCGACCTGAGTTTCAAAATCTTGATTTTTTAATTCCATATCATAGCTAGCGATATTAGCTTCGATTCGCATGTTTGAACACATAAATCCAATATCACACGAGCCAGGTATGAACATTTTCATTTACCTACTAGCTCTTCTCAACTCACTCCTGAAATTTGGTAATTTCGTCATGTCTCTCGACCTGAGTGTCAAAATCTTGATTTTTTATTTCCATATCATAGCTAGCGTTGTTAACTTCGATTGGCATGTTTGAACACAAATATCCGATATGACACGAGCCAGGTATGAACATTTTAATTTACTCAAGGGCTCCTCTCAACTCCCTTGTCAAGGTTGCTAATTTCGTCATGTCTCTCGACGTGAGTTTCAAAATCTTGATTTTTTAATTCCATATCATACCTAGCGTTGTTAGCTTCGATTCGCATGTTTGAACACAAAAATCCGATATCACACGAGCCAGGTATGAACATTTTAATTTACTCAAGGGCTCCTCTCAACTCCCTTTTCAAGGTTGCTAATTTCGTCATGTCTCTCGACCTGAGTTTCAAAATCTTGATTTTTTAATTCCATATCATAGCTAGCGTTGTTAGCTTCGATTCTCATGTTTGAACACATAAATCCGATATCACACGAGCCAGGTATGAACATTTAAATTTACCTACTAGCTCTTCTCAACTCACTCCTCAAATTTGGTAATTTCTTTATGTCTGTTGACCTGAGTTTCAAAATCTTGATTTTTTAATTCCATATCATAGCTAGCGTTGTTAGCTTCGATCCGCATGTTTGAACATAAAAATCCGATATCACAGTCGCCAGGTATGAACATTTAAATTTACCTACTAGCTCTTCTCAACTCACTCCTCAAATTTGGTAATTTCTTCATGTCTCTCGACCTGAGTTTCAAAATCTTGATTTTTTATTTCCATATCATAACTAGAGTTGTTAGCTTCGATTTGCATGTTTGAACAGAAAAATCCGATATGACACGAGCCAGGTATGAACATTTTAATTTATTCAAGGGCTCGTCTCAACTCCCTTGTCAAGGATGCTAATTTCGTCATGTCTCTCGACCTGAGTTTCAAAATCTTGATTTTTTAATTCCATATCATAGCTAGCGTTGTTAGCTTCGATTCTCATGTTTGAACACATAAATCCGATATGACACGAGCTAGGTATGAACATTTTAATTTACTCAAGGGCTCTTCTCAACTCCCTCCTCAAGTTTCCTATTTTCGTCAGATCTGTCGACCTGAGTTTCAAAATCTTGATTTTTTAATTCCATATCATAGCTAGCGATATTAGCTTCGATTCGCATGTTTGAACACATAAATCCAATATCACACGAGCCAGGTATGAACATTTTCATTTACCTACTAGCTCTTCTCAACTCACTCCTGAAATTTGGTAATTTCGTCATGTCTCTCGACCTGAGTGTCAAAATCTTGATTTTTTATTTCCATATCATAGCTAGCGTTGTTAACTTCGATTGGCATGTTTGAACACAAATATCCGATATGACACGAGCCAGGTATGAACATTTTAATTTACTCAAGGGCTCCTCTCAACTCCCTTGTCAAGGTTGCTAATTTCGTCATGTCTCTCGACCTGAGTTTCAAAATCTTGATTTTTTAATTCCATATCATACCTAGCGTTGTTAGCTTCGATTCGCATGTTTGAACACAAAAATCCGATATCACACGAGCCAGGTATGAACATTTTAATTTACTCAAGGGCTCCTCTCAACTCCCTTTTCAAGGTTGCTAATTTCGTCATGTCTCTCGACCTGAGTTTCAAAATCTTGATTTTTTAATTCCATATCATACCTAGCGTTGTTAGCTTCGATTCTCATGTTTGAACACATAAATCCGATATCACACGAGCCAGGTATGAACATTTAAATTTACCTACTAGCTCTTCTCAACTCACTCCTCAAATTTGGTAATTTCTTTATGTCTGTTGACCTGAGTTTCAAAATCTTGATTTTTTAATTCCATATCATAGCTAGCGTTGTTAGCTTCGATCCGCATGTTTGAACATAAAAATCCGATATCACAGTCGCCAGGTATGAACATTTAAATTTACCTACTAGCTCTTCTCAACTCACTCCTCAAATTTGGTAATTTCTTCATGTCTCTCGACCTGAGTTTCAAAATCTTGATTTTTTATTTCCATATCATAACTAGAGTTGTTAGCTTCGATTTGCATGTTTGAACAGAAAAATCCGATATGACACGAGCCAGGTATGAACATTTTAATTTATTCAAGGGCTCGTCTCAACTCCCTTGTCAAGGATGCTAATTTCGTCATGTCTCTCGACCTGAGTTTCAAAATCTTGATTTTTTAATTCCATATCATAGCTAGCGTTGTTAGCTTCGATTCTCATGTTTGAACACATAAATCCGATATCACACGAGCCAGGTATGAACATGTTAATTTACTCAAGGGCTCCTCTCAACTCCCTTGTCAAGGTTGCTATTTTCGTCATGTCTCTCGACCTGAGTTTCAAAATCTTGATTTTTTAATTCCATATCATAGCTAGCGTTGTTAGCTTCGATTCTCATGTTTGAACACATAAATCCGATATGACACGAGCTAGGTATGAACATTTTAATTTACTCAAGGGCTCTTCTCAACTCCCTCCTCAAGTTTCCTATTTTCGTCAGATCTGTCGACCTGAGTTTCAAAATCTTGATTTTTTAATTCCGTATCATAGCTAGCGTTGTTAACTTCGATTGGCATGTCTGAACACAAAAATCCGATATCACACGAGCCAGGTATGAACATTTTAATTTACTCAAGGGCTCCTCTCAACTCCCTTGTCAAGGTTGCTAATTTCGTCATGTCTCTCGACCTGAGTGTCAAAATCTTGATTTTTTAATTCCATATCATAGCTTGCGTTGTTAGCTCCATTCGCATGTTTGAACACATAAATCCGATATCACACGAGCCAGGTATGAGCATTTTAATTTACTCAAGGGGTCGTCTCAACTCCCTTGTCAAGGTTGCTATTTTCGTCATGTCTCTCGACATGAGTTTCAAAATCTTGATTTTTTAATTCCATATCATAACTACCGTTGTAAGCTTCGATTGGCATGTTTGAAATCAAATATCCGATATCACACGAGCCAGGTATGAACATTTTAATTTACTCAAGGGCTCCTCTCAACTCCCTCCTCAAGTTTGCTATTTTCGTCATGTCTCTCGACGTGAGTTTCAAAATCTTGATTTTTTAATTCCATATCATAGCTAGCGTTGTTAGCTTCGATTCTCATGTTTGAACACATAAATCCGATATCACACGAGCCAGGTATGAACATTTTAATTTAGTCAAGGGCTCTTCTCAACTCCCTCCTCAAGTTTGCTATTTTCGTCAGATCTGTCGACCTGAGTTTCAAAATCTTGATTTTTTAATTCCATATCATAGCTAGCGTTGTTAGCTTCGATTCTCATGTTTGAACACATAAATCCGATATGACACGAGCTAGGTATGAACATTTTAATTTACTCAAGGGCTCTTCTCAACTCCCTCCTCAAGTTTCCTATTTTCGTCAGATCTGTCGACCTGAGTTTCAAAATCTTGATTTTTTAATTCCGTATCATAGCTAGCGTTGTTAACTTCGATTGGCATGTCTGAACACAAAAATCCGATATCACACGAGCCAGGTATGAACATTTTAATTTACTCAAGGGCTCCTCTCAACTCCCTTTTCAAGGTTGCTAATTTCGTCATGTCTCTCGACCTGAGTGTCAAAATCTTGATTTTTTAATTCCATATCATAGCTTGCGTTGTTAGCTCCATTCGCATGTTTGAACACATAAATCCGATATCACACGAGCCAGGTATGAACATTTAAATTTACCTACTAGCTCTTCTCAACTCCCTCCTCAAGTTTGCTATTTTCGTCATATCTGTCGACCTGAGTTTCAAAATCTTGATTTTTTAATTCCATATCATAACTACCGTTGTTAGCTTCGATTGGCATGTTTGAAATCAAATATCCGATATCACACGAGCCAGGTATGAACATTTTAATTTACTCAAGGGCTCCTCTCAACTCCCTCCTCAAGTTTGCTATTTTCGTCATGTCTCTCGACGTGAGTTTCAAAATCTTGATTTTTTAATTCCATATCATAGCTAGCGTTGTTAGCTTCGATTCTCATGTTTGAACACATAAATCCGATATCACACGAGCCAGGTATGAACATTTTAATTTAGTCAAGGGCTCTTCTCAACTCCCTCCTCAAGTTTGCTATTTTCGTCAGATCTGTCGACCTGAGTTTCAAAATCTTGATTTTTTAATTCCATATCGTAACTAGTGTTGTTAGCTTCGATTCGCATGTTTGAACACATAAATCCGATATCACACGAGCTAGGTCTCTCAACACCCTCCTCAAATTTGGTAATTTCGTCATGTCTCTCAACCTGAGTTTCAAAATCTTGATTTTTTAATTCCATATCATAGCTAGCGATGTTAGCTTCGATTCGCATGTTTGAACACAAAAATCCAATATCACAGTCGCCAGGTATGAACATTTAAATTTACCTACTAGCTCTTCTCAACTCACTCCTCAAATTTGGTAATTTCTTCATGTCTCTCGACCTGAGTTTCAAAATCTTGATTTTTTATTTCCATATCATAACTAGAGTGGTTAGCTTCGATTTGCATGTTTGAACAGAAAAATCCGATATGACACGAGCCAGGTATGAACATTTTAATTTACTCAAGGGCTCGTCTCAACTCCCTTGTCAAGGATGCTAATTTCGTCATGTCTCTCGACCTGAGTTTCAAAATCTTGATTTTTTAATTCCATATCATAGCTAGCGTTGTTAGCTTCGATTCTCATGTTTGAACACATAAATCCGATATCACACGAGCCAGGTATGAACATTTTAATTTACTCAAGGGCTCCTCTCAACTCCCTCCTCAAGTTTGCTATTTTCGTCATGTCTCT
>NW_028230730.1:0-38434 GCF_043228905.1 Azolla caroliniana
AAGTTTTCTGAACTGCACTGTAGTGCTGTAGAACTTTAGAATGAGTGAGGTTACTGTAATAATCCAAATTTTCGTCAGTGCATGTCAATGTACTGTCACATGGTTGGAGATTGTTTATTGGTTCAATGCAACCCTTCCTGAATTCTCTATGGAAGCCATAAGAGTTCCTTAAAGAGACAATGAATCCTTCCACACCAGTTTGATTCACCAGTTCTGCCAAGCCACATCCATAAAACGTATCCAGCTATTTAGCCATGTTTCAGATTGAGCTTTTGTTGAAACCAACTAGGAGCTGAAACAGATGCCATCTTCAAGCCTATATACCACCACATATGCCATTTATATAACTTATATGTTTCTTTGTTTTATGTATATATAAAAGTTTCGACCAATGTGATGTAGTTTGTTTTAATATAATGTATTAATAGGAACATGTGGAAACCTGGTCCATAGTACTACAGCAACAGCAAGCCTTGTTGTGCACACAATTGCACAACACACTGTTAAGAAGACTTGTTTTTTGTATGCTCATATATAACGTCCTTGGACTGTTTTCTGCTTATGGGGCTAAAAAGGAATAGGAAAAGTTGTCTCCCCGTTCTTATAAGTGTAGTTTGATCGATCACATTTATAATAACCTCATTCGTGTGTTTATCTCCTTGCAATCCACCTTTCCTACCCTAACCCCCTTAATGCATACTTATTTTTAGCTAGTTGTACCACAAGCTTCTCTCCCTTGGCCCCTTAGGTCCACAATCTTTTTTTGTAAGTCACCTTTGATTAACTCAACAAATCTAACACCTTTAACTTCTCGTCACCCTTGTCATTGAGAGTTATAGGCCATTATATCCTGCTTCCCTCACTCTTAAAAGAAGTTAATATATCTTTCTTTCTCTACTTTCTGTGCATGTGTAATGATGTGCTAAAAGTTCAATCTTTTACACACTCAGTTTTTGAATTTGTTTGAATTATTTTCAATTAATTAATTGATTAGTTCATGTCTATATACCAGTATGCATAGTATATATGGTTTGAGAAAGTTCTAATTTGATAGCTTCTACAGTGTGGATCCATCTCCTCTAGAGAATGTTAATATATGTTGGTCATATGATTATTGGGGACTTGCTCATTCAAAGATCCTACCTAATTTTTAGTTTTTACTTTCTTTGTTGTCCAGATAAGAGCTGTAAAACCAACTTGGGGAGCTGGAGCTTCTTTTACCTTAAAAAAGAAAGTAAATGCAACTGTTCAAGGTATAATGTTTATTAATAATTCATATTATGTGTATTGATTTCGTTAGAAGAAATCCATGAATATTTTTAGGTTTGTTTGTATGTGATCATGGCATTGCAAGGATTTATGTATGAGGTTAATATATTTGGAATCCTCGATGATTGTTCATGGATTACATGTGTTTCCTGCATTTTTTGCACGAGAACAGGTGCATTATTTGTGTGCATATAATGAATGCCTATTCATGCATAATGTAACATCCTCACATCTTTTGAATATCTTGATTGTGATGGTCCTGGTTCTCCAGAGTCTAGAAAGGCCGGTCCAGTGAAGCTGCCTACATTTGAGGTCGATGATGAATTTGATTTAATTGATGAAGATTCACTACTTACAGAGGAGGATCTGAAGAGACCTGAACTGCCAAAAGGTAATCATTTCTTTCAGGGATTTCTGCATATAATTTTGACTATTTTTTATTTACAACAGAAATATCAATTGAAAAGAAAATGGTTCTTTAAACCTAAATCTAAGCACTCAAGCAATGAGGGGGATTTTCTAAATTTGGATTTTGTACCTCTGAAAGAGACATAAAATGAAGAACTTGATGATATGATCCTAGAATTTCTTGATTATTGTCTCCAAAATGCTACAAATTCCAGATTTTGAGACTGCTCTTTTTCATTCCTTTGCTAATTGTGGGAAACTAATCTTAACTTTACAAGTAGTTAAAGATTAGTCTGTTTTAAAAAAGTAACAATGATTATTTCATCTATTAGATTGAAAAGTCTCATTCTTTTTTTCTTGATATTTACGGAGTATGGTTTAATCATGTAGAATCTGTTCGAATATTCTTAAAGTGACTAGAAATTAGAATTTAAATATCAAGCAATGGTTTTGCAGAAGTTAAAAGCAGCATTTTGGGAATTACATTAAACCAGATCCACAGTTTTGATAATTTCCCCGAACAGTTATGATGATGGTATTTGTCCGAAAAAGGCATTGATCATAAGACATCATATTTGCAACGCATTTCAGCATTCTTGTTATTGAAAGACCATTTTTTTGCTTTTTCTAGTAGTGATGACCATCATTTTTGGCCCTTCTATGATTTTACTAAGTATAACCCAAGAACTATAATTTTTCAAGATAATGCTTAATGACTATCTTTTTCAACTCTGTCGAGAATACAGTCGATGATTGTGAAGTGGGGAAATCCGGAAAGAAAGCATGCAAGAATTGCACATGTGGTCGTGCAGAAATGGAAAGCTCAGTCACAATATCCTTGACTGAAGAACAGATTGATAATTTCAAATCAGCATGTGGCAATGTAAGATTGTTTTTATTTTTGTGTTAGCTGGAAGAGATTTTTTATTATATGTTAATCTAATAAGTAACATGGGTTTATAACAAACCTTTAGTTGGGTTGTTTATTAGACTTGGATATATAATCTGGGTTTTATTATATTTTATCTTTCTTTCAGTGTGGCCTTGGAGATGCTTTTCGATGCAGTACTTGTCCATATAAAGGAATGCCGGCATTTAAACCTGGAGAAAAGGTCTACATATTTCATATTTTCATGATTTTTAAACTTAATATAAGTTTTTGCTTTAGTTTATTTTGATTCATGAAAAGCTTTGCTTGTATGAACCGTTTTTACCTAATATAAATTTTCTTCAAACCCTCTTTTGATTTCTGAAGAGCTTGATTGCGTGGATCCCTGATATTGTTTTTGGGTGTTTTTGTAGGTCACGCTCTCTGGAATGCTTCTCAAAGCTGATGTTTGATAATAATAAAAGCATAGATGGTTATGGAACTTCACTAACACTAACTATTCTATAATATGAAGTCTTTATATTCTACTCGACACTATTTTTAGTACTTCATTGTATATGATATGATGGGTGAATGAAATTGAATGAAGGATCAGAAAGTTTTTGGTATTTAAGGACAAAAAACTAAATCTCACACGGGATCAAACTTCATAGCAAATAGAATTTTTGCTAAAGTCTCACGAATGTGGAAATAAAAGTTTAAACTTAATAGTATTATTGTGTTTATAGATGCTGCTTTCCTCCTTGAGCATGAGCTTTGATTGATGGCAAGATGGCAAATTTGAGAGTTTGCTTTATTTTATCAGCATGTGTTGTGCTGTGTAGCTTTCTTTGAGATTCAAGTTTTGCTCTATTTTTATCATCTGTTGAATTTATTGTAATGATCAATCAAACAATATCAATACGACACACTACCTTCTGGAGAGAGAATTGAGTGGTTTGTGAAATATTTCAAAGATGTTCTGGATGGATGAAAAGTAATAATCAATGGCAAGTGAAACTTTGTTATGTGGTTTCTTATGTTGCACCTCAGATTTATGTTGATTCATTGTAAAGAATACCTTTTTATCGGCAGTGATAGTAAAATCATGGGTATGTTAAATTTGATTCTCTAAACGTCAGACCAAGTGGACTTCATAACTTCATGGTAGTTCTGTGAAATAGGCAAATTCATACGCCAAAAAGCATTGTTTCAAGGTCCTTGTTTTTAATTGGCTTTAGACAGACAGTTTATGAAATTTATTATTCTCTAACATTGAAGTGTCAAGAACTAACACACACCCCAATATCTCAAATTTAGGCATTGTATCAGATTGTACAAATAATGTTTGTGGATCAGTAAATTGACAACTCTTGTTTTTTTTTATATAGTCTCCTGCAATATTTCTTTATGCCAAATTAAGCTGTAAATAATCAGAACTCAAAAGAGCTCAAATGAAGCTCTCCCTTTTCTTGTTCATAGTCTCTGAAAGTGCAAGGCCAACCCTCAAAAAACCATAATCATTAATGCGTAGTCTCTCATGCTCAACGTTTGTTCTTGAATCTTGATACATGACATTGCCTTATCTAAAAGTTTAAAGGGCAGGAAGATAAGAATGTTCATAACTAGATAAAAAGCCTTAACCTACAAATGAGGTAATCCAATGTCATTAACTAAACCTCTTTTGTTGATTCCCACCTTGCTATGCCTTAACCTAAGATGACATGCATTTCAAGTGGTAAACCATCTCTACATAAGCTTAAGGCTTTTACAATATCTAAACATCTTTAGTTACGTTTTGTATCGAAGTGTTAAGGTTTAGCATGTATCAGACACTTATTATTTGGCTTTACTATTAAGGGAAGCAACACGATAATGTTTCACTAATAAGTAAATCCAAAATCAACTAATGATAATTTAAGGTCAGACTTTATGTATTTGAATCTTACTATTAAGGGAAGCAACACGATAATGTTTCACTAATAAGTAAATCCAAAATCAACTAATGATAATTTAAGGTCAGACTTTACGTATTTGAATCTTCTTCCTTTGCTATAAGGTTAAGAAAAATGCAATATAGAAGAAGAATCCAGATTTTTAAACTTGTTGCCTTACATGTATCTGTGTAATATGGGTAAGGAAAATTATGTATAGGAAATTCCACACATGTCCGTAAAAGGCTTTTACATAATCTGAAAAACATATTTAGGATTGATATGTATTTTAATCATCTTGCTATGTGATTAAGTTAAAGACAAAAGCAGACAAGGAATTAAATAGATATAATAAGTAGAAGGCCTTTACCTTAGTTCAAGGTATGAACCTTTTTCTCTTGGTTTTCTTGTAAATATACAGTTTATCTTTGGTAGACTTGTTGTGTTAATCTCTCTCTCTCTCTCTCTCTCACACACACACACACACACACACATAACATAGATACTCAATTTATCTAACATGTGTAAAATTGCCATCTAGTTCTCAAAATCTTTACATATATGGGTGTTGTCACACTTTCCAATTACCCTTTCCTTGAGTACAAAACTCATGCTTTTCTTTCATCTTGAGCAACTTTGTGCTAAGCAAAAATGTGCTTTGTGGGCCATGGCTACTAAATATGTGAGGAATTTTGAAAGATATGCTTATTTTTTCCACCCTTTTATTATATATAACCTTACAAAAAGATATAAGAAGGTTCTATCCGATGCAACGAGCGAAATGCGTGATACATAGAAAGGTCGAGACACAAGAAACGTTCCTCGTTGTCTCTTCGAACGGACAGCATGGGGAGGTCAATCGGCGACTACACAGGGAGGAGGAGGACAAGGAAGGAATTAAAGAAGAACAAAGGGGGGTTAGTAAGTGTATTGTCAGAGACCGGTGCGATGGGCAATATGTGAGAGGGGAGAGTCTTATGTTGTGTGTTCTCCACCCTTGGCAAAAGGAGGCCGCGAAAAGCGAGCTCTCCGGATAAAGATCATAAAGGATTAGAAAAACCCCAAGGGCATCTTGTGGGAAAACAAAGAAAAACCCCCGAGGGCATTCTTGTAGAATAGAAAAATTCTCAGGGGCATCTTGTGCCAAAATAAAGAAAATGCCCAGGGGCATTCCTGAGAAATAACAAAACGAAGGTTTGGGCCGATTTGTGTGAGAGCCGATGTTTCCTGAGTTCGTAGAACACACACAGGCAGAGACACACAGAGGGAGAGGGAGAGAGAGAGAGAGAGAGAGAGAGAGAGAGAGAGAGAGAGAGAGAATGGGTCTTTGTTCTCCAATCAAGGTCATGGGTGTGGTGGGTGCAGGTCAGATGGGGAGTGGAATAGCTCAGATCGCTGCTGTTATGGCTCATGACATTCATGTTCTCATGACTGATATCGATCAGGTCTCCCTCTCCAGAGGGCTCCATGCCATCTCCTCATCCCTATCTCGCTCTGTCAAGAAAGGATCTCTCTCCCAGGTAACCCTAACTCCATTCTTGGTTCACTTCAGTTCTTCAAGTGTATATAGTACATTTTTTGTGTTTTCCTTTGGTTTTAAATAAAAGTAAAATTAGACCTTGTTTTAATTGCTCCTCGAAAAAGAGCAAAAAAATATATTGTTTTCTTCAGTTGGAAATGGTAATTGTCTTTATATAGCTTCATTTTCTAGTATCTAATAGTAAAGAAATTGTCTTTTGACATTGATTAGCTTTCGTAAGAAATTGTCTTTTGACATTTATATGAAAGCTAATGTCTTTGTTCAAGTTTATTCTCGACTTTCAGTATTAAAACCAGGAGATTGGTTTTCTTTGATTGTTCTGAAGATTAAGATTGCATTCATTGTATAAGGTTGAATCTATGTGAAATCGGAAAATAGAAGTCGTGATAAGGTCTTCATTTAAGCATTAAAAGTAAAATAACGTTAATAAATTAAAAGACATTTTTTTTATTGATTTTACAAGCATTTCAAAAGATAAAATATAACATGTTTTGTCATAGTCTCACGTACCATAAAAGTAGGACATAATAGAGACAATTTCTCTTTGTCTATTCTCTTAAAATCCTTAATACTCATGGTTAGGAATTATTTGTGAAGCATACATGAATGATAAGCCTTAAAGGGTCATATTTATTGCCAGGAATAATGAATGCTTTTGCATAGTGCAGGAACAGATGGATGAATCACTTGCACGCATAAAGGCTACAACCTCTATGGAAGAATTAAATGCTGCAGATTTTGTTATTGAAGCTGTTTCGGAGAATGAAGAGCTGAAAAGGAAAATATTTACACAGTTAGATAAGATTGTGAAGCCTTCGGCGATTTTAGCATCGAATACGAGCTCCATTTCAATCACTCGGCTATCATCTGCGACGTCACGACCCAATCAGGCATGTAATGCTTGAAACCAAAGTCATTGCGTGTAAAGAAATTTCACTATGTTTTCTTCTTCTAACTATTTCTATATATCATTATTCAGGTTATTGGCATGCACTTCATGAATCCCCCCCCAGTAATGAAGCTTGTAGAAGTTGTGAGAGGTTTGGCTACAAATGACTCTGTCGTAGAAACTACCAAAGATCTAGCTGAAAGGTCTGTTTCATAATTTCATAACATAGTTTAATATGTATGGTGTGTGTTAAAAAAGCTGACATAGTTTCACCATCTAGAATAATTCTGAATAAAATTACACATGCAAATGCACACAAGGGGCTTGAACAACTCACTTCCAAAAGTGAGTCGTGAAACCAACAAATTAGGCATCAATCTGAGGTTGGGAAACCCCCAGCTCATGTCATCATAGAAGGTTGAAGACTGTCATGTCATTATTTCTACAATTTTCTAGAAATTTCCACAAAGCTTATGTCCTTGAGATCTTCTATCTCTCTGGCAATGAGTTTCATGAGCGGTTGCTCTCTATGCTTCACTTTCCAGGCACAAAGATAATGAAATTCTCAAATATTGTCATGATTTAGAGATTTGGAGTACTTTCTGTGTATGTTATTAATATGGATAGTGTAGATTCAGGGCTCATACCATTAACATGAGGTTGAATTCTTGACCTGAAACTCTTCATCAATCTCGAGTAGCACTGGCAACTCCTGCCGAAAAGAAGTATGGCAAGATTCTGAAAGTGTCCAATAATACATGATAATTATTCATGAATGGTGGTAGTTAAAGGTTGTAGGTTAGGATTCAACCAACCAATAATCCTTAGAGAAACCAGTTTCCAATGCTTGCACAATGTAGATATCTATTTACTTTGTTTAAGGGGATCATAAACTTTAAGATCTTCACTCTACTTGAGCTCCTCTGACTTTTGTGACTAATCCTCCAATATTTGGCAAACTTGATGGCATAATAATATGCCTTGAGTTTTGTTACACGCAGAACCTTAATATATTATTGAAGGTCAAATTATGGCCTATTGCACGTAATGTCCATGAACTTCTCTCATTTCTAGGATTTGTTGGTTATTCTAAATTGACTTAAAACCATACTAAGCTTTTAAAAGGTCAGACACCTAAGATTGTTAAACCAATAATTTGGAATGATTAACTTGATAATAATTTAAACATTCTTAAGGAACTTGTTTGCCTTGCTCCTACACTCATTCTTCCTGACCTATCAAAACCCTTTGAGGTTGAAACCGAAGCTAGCAATTATACGATGGGTGTTGCTTTTTATCTAGATGGCAACCCTTTGCATTTGAATGTAAAAACTTAAAACCTACTGAATGTTGATTTTCGGTTAAAGAAAAGGACTTGTTTGTGATCAGATATTACTTATTTGGAAATTGGTTTATGGTTACAACTGATCACCCATCCTTGAAATATTGTTGTGATCAACAAGATCTATTTGGTCACAAAGTGCAAGTATAAAATGAGTACCTAACCTCAATACGTGGGAGACAAACATCTCCATCAGAAAGTTGTGAGACATCAGTGGTATGTCAAGGTTGTCGCTACAATAACATACTATCTTAGGAAATATTCAGTGGTACAGGATGTTGATGGTGTTTAAGATTCGTCTCAATTTCTTCGCTCAAACTTAATTTAGGATCTTAAACACCATAGGCATCCCCTACCACCAAATAGTGCCTAATGTCATACTTGGACGCAATCAACACACTGCTATTGCAGCAATAGCCTTATTGCACCACCAGTGTCTCTCTTTTATTGAGGTTAGCTACTCATTTTATACTTGCACGCAGGTCCTCAGGTCACCGCATGTTGCCACGTATCATGACCTTATGTGAGTTGTCACAACTCCTCATATTTGGGCACAATCAACACTGTGCTATTGCAACAAGAGCCTTATTGCACCACCAATGTCTCTCTTTTATTGAGGTTAGCTACTCATTTTATATTTGCACGCAGGTCCTCAGGTCACTGCATGTTGCCACATATCATGACCTTATGTGAGTTGTTGCAACTCCTCGTATACCCTTAAAACCATTAGAAGTTTACCCTTAAATACTATGTTAAGGTTTTGCACTTAATATTACTCCTCATATAAAAAATGGTAGTCTTGCAATGAAAATATAGAAAAGTTGCCTCTTTCTCCCAAATGGCATCATCAATAGTTCAATTCATCCATTTTAAATCTCAGTGTGATCTGGAACATAGATTTTAAATTTTTGAATTTTTGGTTCCGGCACATACTGGTTTATATTTGGCATCAGCTCTATCACTGATACTGATATTTTCAACAGACCCTGATATCAATCCACTGAACAGAACTTCATTAATACTGATACTCTTGTGCACCATATTTTAACATTATATATATTAATTTTGGCTATGTCCAAGTTGGCAACTGCATGAATAATCCATTGGAGGATTTAATGAAAATACTTACCAAATTAGGTTTAGTTGATCTGGGTTTTTCCAAGCAGCCAAATTCCCCATCTACTTCTTTCCCTATGCATGTTCTTCAATATCCTGTAAACATATAGGAGGATAGGAAAACAAACAATAAACTAAGAGCTCCAAGGTGCCAAATACAATTATTGACGTATGTTGGCAGGTTTGGGAAGACTGTGAGCTTTTCAAAAGATTATCCTGGCTTCATTGTCAATCGCATTCTCATGCCTATGATCAATGAGGCATTTTATGCACTAATGGAAGGAGTGGGCACAGCCGATGACATTGATAGTGGTATGAGGCTAGGAACTAACCAACCAATGGGACCCCTTACGCTCGCAGACTTCATTGGCCTTGATACTTGTCTTTCAATTATGCGTGTTCTACATCAAGGCCTGGGTGATAGTAAGTATCGACCCTGTCCATTGCTTGTTCACTATGTGGATGCCGGCTGGCTTGGCAAGAAATCTGGTCGCGGTGTTTACTCATATGTTTGATGGTGATAGTTCATTGAGTTCTAAAGTGAACCTTGTTAATATTTAAGTAAAATAAACCTAACATAGCACGGAATTTTCAGTAACATGTAATAGGTTGATTACAGTAATATGATAACTAATGTAGGTCGTGACTAATGTTAGTTCCAATACAATGGGACATTCCATCTTTTCTATTTTTGTGTCCTTTGACATTGGTGGATATCTGTTACTCAAAAATAATGCTTGGATGTTAACATGTGTATCAATATGGCTTAAACAGATTTTAGCAGATTGTGCACTTTAATGGAATTTTGTGCCAATTAGAAATTGAACTAGCTATGCATATCATAAGGTGTTGCCTGGACTGAAATTAGAAAGTGGGCTGTTAATTGAATCTTCCTATTGGTATATGAAATTAGAGTGCCTTCTCTTTTAGAATTAAAAGACAATTCTAAAATGCTATGAAATCAAAGAGAGAGGGGGCAGAGTTTTGTAATCTAAGGCCCAAGTTTCCACAAAAGTGCTCCATACAGTTGATGACAATAATCTTTTATCATTTTGGATGTCAAGGATCCAAGGACCAATTGCATCATGGATGATAATATTAAACATTTGTAGTTTATATGAATCACAAGGTTATCAATGACAGACAGACAGCATTTGATGGTGTGGGAATCAAGCATATGATAAGGAACAAATGCATAGAGCATGGTGAGACTAGTTCAGGTATGGCTATGTTTTTATATTTTTGCAATGTACTCCAAACCTCTGCAAATCGAGCAAGCAAACCATGCATTCTATCATTATTCTCTAGTATGGTTTCTAAGAACTACTGAATCAACGACAAGCAGTAAGCAGTTTCAATATGTTCTGGATCAAATTACTTCCATCTTAGCTGTATCTTCTCCTCGAATACATTGTCCTATCAGAATACATATCAATAAGTGTCCTTGTTGAGATACAAAACCCCACACCCTGTGAAAAAGTATAATGTTGACACAAAACCTTACTCATCATAAAATTAGTAAAAGATTAGTGTTACTTTGCTGAGTTAAAAACAATATCTTGGTTGAGTAGATTTTAGCACTGCTCTGGGAAAAATATACAATGCACTCTTGCAAGTGTTTGCCACCATCCATCATAGTCAATTCATAATGACCCTGATAGTATAGTTCAGTTTTTAACAGACAAGGTCACATGACAAGTGCATAAGAAGCACAGCAGCCTCTTCTTCATCTTTTGCAAAAACTCTTTTCATGGTTAGATGCTCTTCACCAGGACCTAAGTTCTTAAACCTTGACTGCATGCACCCATATATCTTCTTCAATGAGGCTGGTCCAGATGAAACTTTCCAGGCATTGGGGGTATCTCTTAACAAGTCAACTTGATCTCTTTTTATCACCAGTTGATGCCACTTGCTTTTCTTCTGATGCCGAGAAACATCAGAAGCAAAAGGCTTGAGACCCACCTCTTGTGTGAGAAAAGTATTATTATTTTGCTTTCTCTTTAAAGGTCTTGAAAGATACTTGGAAGGAGAAGGTGATGAATTTCTGAGCAATGGAACCGCAAGGTCTGGGTCATTATGCCCTGGAAAAGATCGATACTTCTTGAACCGAATGCCACATGCATTGCATAGAGACTGCAATAAAAAATGACATTAAAGCATCATTACTCATGTATTGAGAATACATATTTATTTGACTGCCCTGACAAACATGTTAAGGAGTTGCCATTCGTATGTTACATTGAGCTTTCCACAAACAACATATATTATTAAAAACAAAAATATAATTTCCACAAGATCAAAGATATGGAAAGAAACCTAACAATATCACCTAACTTGGGACATCAATCAAGCAACTCTACAATGAATGAAAAAGAAAGAATTATATAGAACAAAAAGAGATCATGTAAAGCCAGTAGATCCACACATACCTTGGGGCCCTGTGGTCCACTTCTCCACATAGGAGTCTTTGTGGTCCCACACAATGAACAAGCTTTAAGTACAAGTTGAGTAGATCCACGAGGAGAGACCTCAATTCGGCTACCATTTGAGCTGCTATTCCTACTCTTCCATTTACCAAGATTATCCGGAGCAATTGGTCTTGCTTCGATCTTCCTTAGAGAAGGGCAAGAATCTGCACGATTGAGGTTCTCCCTACTTGACACACCCATATGATTTTCGTGAATTACTTCATAGCCAGAAGACCTACGAGGATGTATCCCTGACTCTCTTATATCCAATCTTGCTGCAGAGGCCACATTTTCCCCTTCATTAAGCTGAATTAAAAAAAGAAAAACATTTAGAACAAGAAACTGAGCTTATAAACGAGTGAAAAGATGCTAATTTTGAAAAAAGCTCCTCTATAAATTGGGCACCACATTGCCCACATCTCTTAAAGTCCAAACACAGGGACAATGTATGCTGATGTTCACAATAACAATCCACAAAAAACACAAAGAAACAAAGAAGTAATAAGAATCCCCTGTTCTTACAGTGGCAACATTTAAATCAAGAACCTGCACGCACATCAAAATCTTGGAACCCAAAGGTTAAGATAAGCTTGAATACGCAAAAACACAAAAATAAACAATTTAGAGTTGAACATATATATAGTATGGGGTAATGTTTTTATCAAAATGAAGATAATTTTAACACAAAAAAGGCATACAAACTTACAAACAAACCACAATCACAATAGAAGGAAAAAAACAATTTCAATTTCAAAACATAAAAAACAACAAAATCCCAGCCCAAAAGAATTCTGGGTGACTAGACAACAAAAGAGGCTTGACTAACCTTTGAAACGAGAATTTTCACATCAGAGGAAGGAGTAACGATAGGTACAGTTTCTTGTATTTTATGTTGAATTATACTATCTCTGTATCCATTGATAGAGGTCAAATTACTCTCTAAAGTTGGGCCAGGAGGGGACCCATCACCAACATAAACTTCTTCATGATTTGTATCATTCATCGAAGCAATTTCAACAGTAGATAATAGATTCATTGATGGCGTTTGTGCTGGAGAAGAATAAGAAGAAGAGGAAGAAGAGAATGATGCATTTAAGACTTGGGCTTCTGAAGATGAATCCTCTTGTAGAATAGCTTTCTCACACTCTTTCGACGACAATGAAGAAGGCCTTTGACAGAGAGAACGGGAAATCCCTCTTGAGAAATTCGAAGAAGAAGAATGCGTTAATCCTGTAGATGGAGATTCACCAAAGCCAGAGCTTGATGCTGTTAGATGGGTGTTCACGTGAGTAGTTGTTATGTGAGTGGGGGAACACCTCTGTGAAACATCCAGTAATTTCATTGATGAAGATGATGATGATGTTGGTGATGTTGATGAAGATACTCTGTTTCCATATATCGGTGAAGAAGAGGATGATGAAGAAGAAACTATAACACTGTTTTTGTTTCCCTGATCACAGGACTGGTTTTCCTTCTGTGTTTGCATAAGCCAGAACTTCTTGATATGTCCATGACCACAAACCCTAGATAAGTGGTGAGCAGGAGCTTGCAACATTGTTCCAAAAAAGAACTAGAAGCCTAAATTTTGCAATCCTAACAGTGGGTTTGAGCTAGAGCTTATTTGATGCAGACGGAGCGTGGTTGTGTGTGTATGGGATATTATGCTGGAGGATTAAGGAGGTGAATAAGCTTCAGAAGCCATGTACACACTGAGGATGAAGCGGAGGAGACCATCTTCCAGTAGATCTGCTGAGAACGACTCAGAGAAAAGAATGGGGAAATGTGGCCAGAGAAGGAAGAAATAGGATGAGAAAAAGCGGGAAATGCAGGGGAGAATTGAAGGAGTGAACTAGATCGGAGAAGAAAGAGGAGGAAGGGAAGACAATATGCAGAAAAGGATTAAAAGTTACGAGCTAAATCAGAGAAAGACGAATTAGGGTTAGGGTTAGGGTTAGCAGAGATGGAGCTCAAATAGAGAGAGAGAGAGAGAGAGAGAGAGAGAGAGGATAAGGGAGAGAAGAGAGACGGGAGATATGCGGAATGAAAAGCTCACGACATTAAAAATTAGGGCAAACATAAAGATGAAGGAAATTAGAGGGCTTTTTTAGTAGTGCCGCCAAATCTAGCGGCATGCCATGCCTGCCGTCCGATCTTCTCTGTGAGCTTTATGCCAACCTCCTCCGTTGGATCTCCTTTCTAGGGTTTAGTAAGCCCCTCAAAAAAAAAAAAAAAACAGAGGCATTTCCCTGCTTCATCATGACCGTCCAAATGATTATCTGCTTCCTTGCATCTCAACCGTTCGTTCGCTCGCTCATTCACATTACTCTCTTTCTCTGCGCCCTCCCCCCCTCATCTCATCTGCGCCGTCCAATCTCGTCATCACATCCGGACCGCTCGTCCCATTCCTCTCTGACCCATCGTGGCTGTCCAATAATTGCGATCACATCTCAACCGTCCGTTCGTTCGTTCATACTCATCTCCCCAGGGATGATGTCCAATTCCCATCTCCTTCCTACCTATCTCTCTCTCTCGCTCTTATTTGATTTCTTATCGTTCTATTTGTCTTTGGTCTCTCGTGAAGTTAAGAATATCTATATACATATTTGCCTCCCATACCTCGTCATGACCACCTGTGCTCTAGACCATTCATCACTCTCAGCTCGAACCCATATGATCATTCATTCATCTCATTCTGATTGTTTCGACCTCGCTTAGGGTCTGCTATTTCTCATTTCTCAAACAAGTGAATTAGTTATGACTTGAAATATGTCTACCTTCCTTCTCCCACACATTCATCATGACTCCATTTATTATTTGCTTTAACCGCAAAGCCCTAATCTCTAATGATTTTTGCTTTGCGATAATCCTATGATGATTTACTAACTAAACAAAAAGGTTTTTACTCTTTCACACCCATTGTTTATAACACGTCTTGACAACACTTCGCTTTGGCTTTTTTTATTGTCTCTCTACCAGATACCCATAAAATTATATAAATGCCTCTCGATAAACTAAACATCTTCCATACAAATGTCAATAGACGATATTCAGTTAATAAGAAACACGTCTCCTACTCTCACTCCATCGATCCCAACTTGTTAATACATATATCACCCTCCTCTGCACCTAATTGTTACAGTAGAACATGTGTGGTGTATGTGTATTTCCATATCCTAGTCTTTTACATGTGTGGTATATGTGTATGTCCATATTCTAGTCTTTTTGTTTACTATCCATTTCAGTTGCTTATGGGACAATTAGGAGGTTGTATCTTATTTTTCTTAAGGAGGTTTGTAATATTTTTACATCCATTGGTTTACATATTATGGCTCTAAAATACTAAATACATGAGTAGACGTGTTTCTTGCAAAAAAAATGTGGAAAATTTTATGATCATAAAATATGTTGCAATAAAATCTTGAAAATGTTATTCTGCATAAACTTATCTTGGCATACATGTACGTAGGTTTTAACAATTATGAGATTTGTCAACTCGCCACATAAAATGTGCATTTGTGGACTAAAGAACACAAACAATTTGTCGTAAAGAAGTATATCATAACAAACTTTCCGTGCTACCAAAGCAAGGTAGTAAGTGCATTTTGACATGGCAATTGGTTTTTGGTTACATCATTGTCCAATCTTCATTAACAAACAAACATCAGAGGCAACCTGATTTGTTTGGCTACCCGATTTCAAGGCAAGTAAGTAATATTTGAATGTAATCTATTGAAAATAAAACAAATTTGGTCATGTATGAGTTTCGCTTCCAATATTATAAGAATATTAAATAGAAAAGAGATGGAAGGGGATATGGGAACTTCAAGTTTTAACTACAAATCAATCATTTTACCTATAAAACCAAAGCCAAAACCCCCTATGTATTAATAAAATTCACTCATTTTAGATTCCATATCTCTTGTGCTCAAAAAACTATTCTATTTTTCGTATGACTTTTATCTTCTATCGTATGGTACCTTTTCCAATAGCCGTTAAAGGTACACGTGAGGAGTATTGTATCCCAACCGGTGGATGTTATGTGGACCCTAGCATTATGCTTAGTATGTGCCCTTGATTGTAACATATTTGTTTTGCCAATGAATCTTACATTGTTTCATTTTTTCCTCCTATTTTATTTCGTTGTGCATGTATGCATAACTTTGCCCTCGTCATATTCTTCTCACATATGAATTTAAAGAAGATCAACATTTAGTTCGCCATTGTAAGGATGTCTAAAGTGGTCACAGTAAAATATATACATATAGTAATGGAAGCATTAAGTTCCTCTACGTTATACTGGTTAAAAAGCAATGCATATCCTTCAAATAACAAACCAATCCTCAAGTATTCCCAACAATGACCATTAACATGACGGCCTTGGAAATTGTTGTGAATATAGTCCATGTAGATTGAGTAAGTGGGCAATGTCGAGAACATGAAAGTAGACGATATGGAAAATATGTCAATATTATCTCACCTAAAAAGTTATTGAAGAAGTAGCTTGATTTGCATAAAAGCTACCAATAAACAAGGTGTCCACAATAATGACTTATAAAGAGTCGAGACCATGCAATTAGTTATTCTATTTGCAACAAATTATCATTGGATATCATTGTCAAAACACACTGTTAACAATCATTGAGGTAGAAAAACATAGTAATAATTTCTAGACATGACTAAAATTTAATATATGCAAATAGCATAGCTCATTTACATGCATGTATATCCATGTGGATTGCTTCTTTAACAAACGCAAAGTATGTCTTTTCATTCAAAGCTTTGTTCTTTTTCCTATTGAGTATTTGCATAAACGAGTTGTCTTCTTGCATTGGCACTGATGCATCTACATGAAAATTTTCACCATGTGTCATGGAAAGTTTTAGAAAATGCAAGAAAAACAATCAAGACATTTCTCTTAAAATAACTCGTTTTTCTCACTCAACGGAGAATGTTAATATATATATATAGTGCTAGATATCATAGTTTTTTACAATAAATTGTCATTTCCACACCATTACTTTGACTCGAGATGCTATAACACTGAATAATGACCATTCATATGTTTACACGATGAGTTCCTTTAACATGGTTGTATTGCTCTAGTCAAAGTGTTCCATAAAGATCCTCAAAGGTTACAAATTCAAGAGATGTCAACTCATCGAGGTCTCCACAATCAAGAACCAAATTTACTTTTTTATGATGTTAACTCAACTTCCAAAAGGAATCATGATGGTATACTATTTTATAGCGTTAACCTAATGAGTTTTTTGGAAATATGAACAAATTAATGAAAAAAGGATTGGATGTATGAATTGAATAATAAGCTCAATACTTAGAAAAAAAAGGAACTCTTGGGATAAAATCACAAAGTTGGGTCTTAACCGGAGGTGGATTCATGTATGTATGCGTAAAACTTCTAAGAGGTGAATATCTTGCATATTTTTCACATACATTTCTAGTATGTTGTAATATAATGAGAAATCACAGCAGACACAACCCATTCATGCACATGCATGCATAATTCAAAAGTAACACCTTCTTCATAACATGCATGTTTCTTCTATTAGATTTTGGATAAATATGATTTTGATCATTTAAATTAGCATTCATCAATTTGTATAGCACATTTGGATGGAGACTTTGAGGTTGATGTTCTTGTTTTATGAGTCAAAATGTATGGGTGTAGTGCCTCCATCCATCAACACCCCTCAAATATAAAGGAAGGCATCATATATACACTCAAACTACATGAATCAAATAACTATAGTTAGACAATATGTAATCAAATAAACTACAATTAGACTTGGGAAGGAATAATGCACTCTAGCCTTCATGCATCAACACCCTCCAATATAAAGGAAGGCTTTACTTTTATCCACTTAATCATATATACACTCAATCTACATGACTAAAAACAAATAGTTAGACAACATGCAATCAAATCAAGGACAATTAGACTTGGGAATGAATAATCCACTCTATTGGTGTTATGCATGCATAACGTAACCAAGGAAACGTTGCTCACATTTTTAAAAACATAAGTGAAGAGATGTTCGTTAATGTTAGAAAGGGACAAGTGTGATTTGATCAAGGGAACAATATGTGCATGCTATATCACAAGCTTGACAACCAATTGACGGCGGGCGAGTCTTTTAAAAGGCACACATATTCGAGGGGTATGAGAATATGATAAATACGAGGCTTGGTTATTACATAACAAGGCCGAAATCATAAGTTGCAATACACCAATGGTATGACTATGCTTTCGTCATGTTAATGGTGTTACCCGTCCCAATGAACTCATCCTCCCAATATCCACCAACAAGAGTCGTCGATGGTAGGTTGACTATGTCTTGATCATAATGTGAGGGTGGTAGAGAGGATTGAGTTTTTCCACCGAATTGATTTACCATTTACTTCATATTTGTCTATTGTGCGGTAAAAGGTTCTTAACAATTGGGATTTGCCCCTCTCATTTTATTTATTTATTTTTTAAACAAAATATCCTTTCATTAGTTTTAAAAAAGGCACATCAGCTACAATGTTATATTTTCCGTAGAGATTGTGCAACTATTGAAGCCAATCTATCCCACAACACCTCCATCCATCACAAAATCTAATTTCATTTTTGTATGTACAAACAATTCTCCCATGCTGCCACATGCTTTCAACATACCAAAAAATGTCATCATATAAGGTAAGAGGAAGCCACAAGCATTTGAGGATAAAATTGCATAGCATGCTCAATATAGCCGAATAACATGGTAGTCCATTGTACCATATCTCCAACCAACAATAATTCATCAAAGCTTTTGGGCGTCAATTATTGCTCGGCAAATGCAAGCATTAACAACGTTGTAGTGACTGTCAATGTTGATTTGAAGGGCTTGAATAATCCAAGATGCATTAAACAAATGGTTGGTTGGTGGCTTGTAGGTTTCACATCCATTGTTTAGCCCACCCGAACTGAAAGATCATTGAATGTTTTTTGGGTTTTTTCAAGCTCACCACATTTAGCATACATGTCCACGAAAGCATTCCCAAGCTCAATATTGTCTTCCAACAGTCTCGTACTCACGATTTCATTGTGAATTTCTATGCAGTTATCAACCACGACTACACTGCCACAAGCCTTTAGCAAACTACAAGGGTATTTGCATCCGAAGAAAGACCATCATTTTGCATTTTTTCAAAAGGATTCCATGCTTCCTAGCCAAATCTATGTTGGGAATATCATGAAATTAGTGCATTCCAAGAATCGGTAGCCCCTTGAGGACTTTTTGTACTTTTCCTACTTCGCCACATTTGACATACATATCCACCAAAGCAGTATCTAGTTTCTAAACTTTACCGATCAATCTTTCACTTACAATTTCACTATGAATTTGCTCACCTCTATGTAAAGCCCCTATGCTTGAAGAAGCCTTTGATATGCAAATAAAGGCGATTGTATTTGGCAAGAAGTGATTCCACTACATCCTCTTGAAATAAGTTTTAGCTTTGCTTCCTTCCCCTCGCGGAACATATCCAAAGATCAAAACATTCCATTGACACAACGTCACGAACACAAAGCGCATCAAACACTTCCTGCGGTTTTTTCTAGCTCACCACATTTTGCATACATATCCACCAACACATTGTCGGGCTCGACATGCTTGTTTAAGCATTTCATATGGTGGATTTGTTTCCCCCTATCTATTCCACGTGCCTTCAAGGTGCAAGTGAATGTGATGCCTATCTGTTTGAAACACTTCAATGCACCTTCGTTGTGGCCATGATGAGCATATCTCGAGATCAATGAACTCCATGAGACCAAATCTTGAATAGGAAGTTCATCAAACACCAACTGAGCTTTTTCCAAATCATCACATTTGGCATACACGTCAACAAAAGTATTATCAAGAATAACATTCTCTTCCAATAAACTTTTACATCAAGATGCCAGTAAATGTATACAATATCTACCTATAATCTTCATACTTTCTCAATGTCTCCTAATTAAAATGTACATCTTGTTGTTGGTTGACTGATTTTGGAGACAATTTGCACTTTGTATTTCGGATTGGATGTATGTGATTCCATGAATTTTCAGCTTGATGTATCCCATTGTATAGTGACACATCTTTGCCCTTCAATAAGGCTATTTATGAAAACCTTGCCTCTGGCTGATAGTAGTCCGATTACTGCAGTAGCATCTTCAAAAATGCCACATTTAGCATACGCATCAACTAGAATCACCACAAGACACGAATCTGAATCAAACTCCCTTTCAATGATCTAATTATGGGTGTCTTGCCCTCTTCTGATAGCTTTTAGGCTTATGTATGTCTTCAAGGTAAAAATATAGGTCACAAAATTTGGCATAGTCCCTTTCAACTACTCTTAGACTGCTATAGACCTATGTATGTCCCAAAGCATAAGTAATAATAGTTATACATTGACACATGCCTCATGTCGGTGGAGGAAATACCCAGAGTGGTGGTTGATACCTCCAACGTATACCACCATTAACCATGCAGAATACCTTCATCCTTTCCCATCTCTTCTTAAAAACCTCTTGCTTTCAAAAGACTACATTTGGATCACCTTTGATAGCATCATATTCTCCTTTTAGTGTATGCACTAAGGTCATCCACAACATTCCATTGAATTTGCTGAAATATCCTTCGACATCTACTAGTCCACAAAACCGATATGATTATTGAACTAATCGTCTCCCAAACCATGCCATTTTGGACTGAATTAATAGGTATATATGGCGGCACTTCCTCAACATATCGACCTCTTGTATATAATGCAAAGTTAACATTTTCTTTTTCATAATCTTGTACCTCGCCCTTTATATTAGCCCATATATCTACCCCCCATTTATATATTCTAGAGCCATAAACCTCATGCAAGAGACATAAAAATCTTTTCCAAACCAATTTGGCAGCCATACATGACCAAAATAGGTGATGAAGAGACTCCACTTCTAAACCACAAAAATCACACATCTTATCCACTTCTTTACAATACATCCAAGCCCTAATAGGAACCGCATAATTAACAATCAACCATCTAAATAGAATAATCTTCTTTGGAATTTGAAGAGCCCATAGCCATTTCCAAAATGTTGTCATGTGAGTAGGATCCACATTACAAGTCAACCATTTTGTTGCTGTTGTCGACCAATGGGGTACCCTACGTCTTATCATCTCCCTTCCCAATCAAACAGAATACTAAAAAAACGGAATCGGCCTAACATCCTCCCCAGAATATGATGTAGGCAACCACTTCCATTCTCATGGGTCCCAATTCAATTCACATAATGGTTTTTTCCCCACTACCCATAGATCCCACCATGGATGCACGTCATTAGGATTAGGGTCAAGAACCCAACCCTTATCTACATTAGCTAGAATTCTAATAGGTTTTAATATAGCCTTAGCCAAACATTCATCTTCCAGGGTAATCATCCCTAATCATCCATCTTGTAGAACATCATAACTTAAGAAAGTACCATCATCTCCAAGGCCACGAACTCCCAATAAAACCTGAAAATTTGAAAATAATCCCATTCACTTATGACAATTAGAAAGTATATTATATTGCAAGGGTAACCGCAACTTCCTTAACTCATCAACTATCACATTTCCTCCTCTTATTCCTCTACATTCTTGTTGAATAATATGAGTCGGGTTGTGAACAAACTGTTGCCAATTACTAAGTGATGAGGCAAAAGATGAGTCCACTTGAGCCCAATTTAATCTGCCCCTCGCATTTTATAGTTCTGCGATTTGTTACCAACTTCTAAGTTGATGTCCACATATCTCATTGTGATTTGCCAATTATGTAAAGGAAAGGTGAACCAAAACTGAATGGTTGTCGATTCCTATATGCAACATTACATGTATGGTTTCAACATTTGAATGTACAATGCATAAACGAGCTACTTCCAACCAAATTATCAAAGAGATTGTATTTGGATAATTGATAAACACAAAAAACAAAAGGTGTGCATTGAATATGTAGTACATACCTAAGACAACGTGACGACTTATGTAATGAACAATCACAAATTTATTCTAGTCAAGGGACAACATTACAAACTAATTTATTCTACATGTTTCAAACGAAGAGTGAGCATATAGAGGACCAGTGAGATATATCAAACACGTTGTCCATTATCACAACATGCAACATACGAGATGCATGTTGTAATTCAACATGATCCACAATTGGATATTGCATGTATTGGATGTGAACAAAAAGTTGTAGTTAAGGAAATCTTGACAGGTGCTCAATCACAACTCAATGAGTTCACTTCATTTAGTTTCCAATTATATTTCTTCCATGAAAGTCTAAATGTTGCTCGTTGAGATGACTATATTTCTTATGTTAGTTTTTCAATTGTTATTTGTATAATGGCTTAGATGTCACATCATTACTTTATATTTATTGTATAAATGCAATGTTTATTCCTTTTATTTATCTCCATTAACCTCAATGATGGTTGGTTGTATTCCATTGTTTCATGCGTGGCATTGGGCCTTATCCATAAGATTTTATGAAAATGATTACTTTCTTTCTCACCTTAATAATCAAGGCATACAACCTTTATTAATCTTGGTGGATGTGAAATGCCCATCCTTCCTCTTCATATTTGCCCATCTCACCTAATAATCCACCCTTTCTTTTTTTGCAACTCAATCGTGAAGTCACTAATAGTCACTGGTTAGTCATCATTATATTCTAATTTTAAAAGTCCATGACATGTCATCGACCAAATCCGTAACCAACTTGCACGTCCAACTCAATTGCTTACTTGTTTCTCTAATGTTCTTGGCACATGCTCTCTATGTATAACTTTCATTCTACATATAGACCATTTCTCCACGTGACTCTAATATCATTTCTCTTACGCTTTGCCTACAGGGGAACTCGGTACATGTAATCATTGCAATGTTGAAAGTTAATGGCCCACATGAGTTGATATTCAATTCAACATAAACAAATTGAGACCTTACAAGTTACGATCCACGATTTATGGAGAATAAGTTATTTTATAAAACATTGGCTTTAGTACGAGGATATTATATTTAAGACCTAGCAATTCACACTTCATGGAAAAGAATATCTAACAATGTTTGTACACACCAAAAGAGTTCACTGCATTCACCTTTCCTGTTATGGGGATTGGGACATTAGGAATAAACTAGTAGCGTGCATTATCTCAAAGAGAAAGACGAAGAGTTTTTCTAATTAATGCAAAATCAAACTCACTAATTACATTTAAAGCCATATCCTTATTGTTCTTAAGCATATAGAATATTTGAAAATGTGAAATTCCAAAATAAAAACTCAATGATTTTACATGCAAATCTAATGTCAAACAACATTGCTCACACAATGTTCTCTAGTATGCAATATCAATATATCCTTGGTAATTGCCTTCTTTTAAACAATTATGTATAGGTATTTTATCTCGTGGTTCATTGTCACCTTAAGACCCATCAAATGCGAGTATGAACATTGCACATCATTCCTTCATCCATCTCAAGAAACCACAATGTTGCCAAACCTTGAGTTCCAAGAGGGATGCATTTGACACACTTATATAATCAAGAGGATGGAGCTTCTAGGGTGATGTATCCCCTCCCTATTAATGATTATATTCACTCATTTATCTTTCTCAATAAACTAAAAATAAGATAAAAACTCGGTAACTTCATCATTGTATTAGCATTAAAATATACTTCAAATATTGCATCCTTGATAAATTAGGACCATAGTTATAAAAGTTAGGTCATCACAATGAACTCATTTCGGTCATTCGATGAGGGACGTGTAAATTGGTTGTAAGGTTTTAGTGAAATAGAATTAAAATGCATAGAGGGTAAAGGGATAAGATAAGACATACATGTTTCTTAATCGTTGTATTGATGCGTGTATTCATTTTAGTTGAACTTAAGAAACCTTTGAGGCATCCATAGTTGAACGAGAGACATTAGTGTGTTTATGTGTACAGTGTTTAAGATAACGGTGTATTGAATGTGTTGGTTTTTAGGATGAAACGAAGAAAGATGAGAGAGTATCACATGGGGTTGTACAGGTACATAACGATTGATGTATCCAGAGATGAGGGATGTCATGAGAACCCTAATTGATTATGTGGTGAGTTGATAGAGAGAGGTGCCTAGATGGGATATAGCTCACTTAAAGAGGTTAAGGCAACACATGTACATATATATACACATGCATATACATACATACATACATACATACATACATACATGATACATACATACATACATGATACATACATGATACATACATACATACATACATACATACATACATACATGTAGGTGCGCGAGATAGGGGCATTTGGAGAATTTATGAAAACTGAAGGGCATTTTGGGGAGATACAAATTTGTTATTATCTCTGATTCCTGACGACGACTACGAAGAAGCAGCAGCACAGCTCAGTGATGGCTGAAGAACTCGAATCGAAGACGAAGCGCGTGAGGGATCTGCTGAACAGCTTCTATGGAGAAGAAAATGATCTCTCCCCCTCCCATATCTCGCGCAGAGACACGATCCATGCCATCAACAGCAAAGATTTTGATGCAGAACGCTATATGTCCTCCCTGGTTCGTTCGTCCTTCACTTTTTTGTTTCTTTCTCTTTCATTTATTTTTTCCTAAATATTTTAGATCTAATGGTGAATCTTAAGATTTTAGGAAATGAAGAGTTAGCAGCAAGATTGTTTGAAGTATTTTTTTGGTTCTTTATTTCTTTTTGAACTTTTTTGGATCTAATGCCGAATCTGTAGAGTTTAGGAAAGTGAGAGCAAGAAACCGTTCGAAGAATTTTGTTGTTTTTAATAGTGTAAAAGCTTGAAATGCATTTATTTGGCTGGTTCGAGTTTGGATTTTAGATCTGTATTTCAATAAATCTAAGTTTAGGCTACAAATGTGCTTGGATCCTAATCTATATCTAATAAAAGCAATCTCCTTAGAAATATCTTATAGTTTCTCATGCTTCGGAAGCATATTCATTTTGTTTCTGCCTCAATTTACTTTGTATGTTAACGATTGGTAATCGGATGAACTTCCACTTTTTTCGAATTTCTGAAGCCATTCATTTTCTTTCTTTCTCTTGAACTTTCACATTTTAAAGTAATCAAGGAAAACGAAATTGGTCATGGTTTCTTTTGTCTGTTTAGCTCCGAACTATTATTATTAAGCCATATACTTGAGCAGCTTACCAGCTTTTGAGATTCAACACTGTTTTTTGACAATGTAGGAAATCCTCAGTTTCAGGATGTTCTGATACTTTAAAGTGATATTCTTTGAAGCATACTTCGTAGTTTTACATGATTTAGAAGCTCAAAATTCGTCCATTTTCTTTATTTTTCTCTGTAGGTCTCTATTTTTAATTATGTTCTTTGATTAATTGAATGTAGCTACGTATCCAATGCCTAAAATGTAGGAATCAAAATTTAATAATGATACTTTTCAGGTGTATCTCGTAGTCTTTCATGTTTTGGAACTCTCCCATGCTGTTACTATTTCTTTGGTTTTTTGAATTTAATGATGTATTCAAACAGTCTAGCCCTTCTCTAGTAACATAATTTTGTACAAAATTTGGATCTTAACTCTGCCGACATAGGAATTAGAGATTCAAATCCATCGAATTCAGCTCTGAAATTTCTCGGTTCCAAATTCCAATTAAAAGTGGGCCTCTTTGAAGTAGATTTGAATCTCTAGAAATATTTATTTTCTTTACCTTTTTAATTTAGCACATCATATCATGGAATCGTTCGATGTCCCATGCTCTAGAAGCTCATAAAACTTTGGCTCCAGAGTATCATCAGATTTGTGGATAATCCACTCTCCATGATAGGACATCAATTAAGATCCTATCTGACGGATAATAAAAGGGTCCAAGGTGTGTGCATTGTAGATGAGATGCGGTTGTCACTCTGCGAATCTCACCAGTTGTTGTTCCATGCTTTAGAAACTTGTTAAACATTGGCTCCAGAGGGTCACCGGATTTCTAGATAAATCACTTTTTATGGTTATCCATCAATTAAGACTCCATCTGGCAGATGATAAAGGGCCCTCAGGTGTTTGCTGTGTAGATGAGATGATGTCATCACTCTGCAAATTTCAATTTCCCAAAAAAAATACTCTAATGGCAATGCATCTCCAAGTGAGTGGATGAACATCGCTTCTCAATTGATTTTTCATATCGCTCCCAATGAAATCAGACAATGTGGTACATACCCAAGGCCATCCACTTTTTGGCAGCAATTGTTCATAGCTTCCACGCCCTCTGATGTGAAATGATCAATTGAGGAATGTAATGCAAATCAGTGTGTGTGTATAATAATGTAAGTAGACACAATTTCTGATATCTTACTAAAATTAAAATTTTTAGATGTAACTTTTATGAATGAAATGGATGATGAGTTTTAAAAATCTGGAATCTTCTAATTCTATTCCATTTTTATCAGATTGAAGAAAAATAAGTTGTAGTGGAATGAATTAAATGGTGAAACTGAAACTAGTCAATACTTTTATGAATGAAATGGTTTATGAGCTTTTTTAATCCGGAATCTTCTCATTCTATACCATTTTGATCAGATTGAAGAAAAATAAGTTGTAGTGTAATGAATTAAACGGTGAAACTGAAACTAATCAATACTTCTATGAATGAAATGGATGAGGAGCTTTTTAAATCTGGAGTCTTCTTATTCTATATCATTTTGATCAGATTGATGAAAAATAAGTTGTATTTGAATGAATGAAATGGTGAAACTGAAACTAGTCAATACTGGAGACATATATTGTACATATATCTCTGATATACTTTTTCTAATGTGCTCTAAAAGTTAGACTCAAGGATCCACAAGAAATAGACTTTTCATGATCTAGTTTCATTCTGACCTGACTTGCAGGTGCATAAAACAGACCTTGAGGGTCTGCTTAAAAAACATGTTGAAATGGCTGCTGAAATAAAGAACCTTGACAGTGACATGCAAATGCTGGTATATGAGAATTATAACAAGTTCATTAGTGCTACGGACACGATAAGAAGGTAAAATTTAATGCACACACACATTGCTATATATGGTCCACCATACCTAAATCATTCTAACATGCGTTGGTAGAAGAAAGGGGAGTTGGCTTATAACATGTCTCACCACCCAAAAGTTCTCAAAGAGAAGGGGAAACATGCTATTTGTGAAAGGAGGGGGTGGTAATTAACAGACATTCCCAATCTCATAATTGGTTTTTAAAACGTTTACAGGATGAAGGAAAATATCACAGGTATGGAGTCAAATGTTGAGCAGCTCCTTAACAAAGTAAGAGTTCTGACATATTTTGTTTGTACAGTATCGTCATTGACTGAAGATGCTTATTGCATTGATGATATTTCTATTTAGGTAACTGTTGTAAGGACTAGTAGTGATGGTGTCAATGCATCACTATTTGAGAGAAGGGGGCGAATCGAAGAGTTGAATGGGACACGTGGTCTTCTTAGGAAAGTGCAGGTACCTAAGTAATAATCAAGTATGGGATTTTGTACCCATTATGTGCGTTTCCTATTACTAAATGTATACTGTGTGCTATGTATAGTTTGTTTTTGACCTGCCCAAAAGACTTCGAAAGTGCCTGAAATCAGAGGCTTATCGAGATGCAGTAAGATTTTACAAAGGGGCTCTTCCTATTTTGAAGGTAATTGAGAATCAATATTGTGCATTACGGTTTTGAGGTAATACCTTCTTACTAGACGCTGCATTGCTTCAGTGAAAATATTGCTTATGGCATTCTTTTAGGGTAGGCGTATGGAAAAACATCGTTTCAAAGTTGCAAGGAAGAATCAGAAGAGGTGATGGCAATAATTTCAAAAAGACTACAGGTAAGTCATTGCGTTTTTACTCTATGGTTTTGTACTGTATATGTATAGGTAGCTTTTGCTGAATGTCTTCTGATGCAGGCTCATGTAATGGCAGATTCAGAGCCAATAGCTTCCCGTGCAGAAGCTGTTGGATTATTACGGGAACTAGACCATCCGGTATGCATATCATGTGACAGCACAATTAATGTTGTAGAAATCCTACATATATCATAATCGAGAGAGGGATTATATAAATTAGTCATGTAAAGAATACATTATCATCACCATTGTAGCGAGTCACTGGTTTGGTAGTACGCTATCGTATTAGAGTTTAATTGAGTGTCTATTTATGTTGATATAAGGTTTTGATCATAGTTATTGGTCTGAGTTTTGCTCAAAGTAACTTTGGGGAGTTAAGGTTTCGCTTTATTACGTACTATCAATTGCATGTGTTGTCCATGATAACAAGAAACAAGTTTGGGACCTTATTGCTTCAGATTGAAAACATAATGGATATATATTTGACTGGAGTTTTAGAACGGCTTGCCGTGGCCCTTCAAGGAGTTGAAGGCATTTCAAAGAAGTCAAATGATGCACCTATGAATGATTCCGAACATCAGTCACCAAGGAAGTTGATGGAGACTATTAATAAGGTGTAATTTCTAATACATTATGTAGTTTCCTCATTGAAAATCTTTTGTTCCAAGGATGATTCCTGTGCTGAATTAGATCAAGGATATCAAGTCTTGTAACCTTCAAATATTCCATCATACCAGGAGTTTCTGTCAGACTTTGCTCAATCAGCATCGATGTTCAAAAGTATTTTTCCAATGGCTGAAAAACGTCTCACTGAAGCTGCAACGGACTTATTCCGAAAGTAAGATTTTGTCTTCAAGCTAGCGCAATTTGGTTCCAGGAGTGGATTAGGATACTTGATGTCATAGTACGTAATATTCCTGTTTGTTAGCCCAAACGTTCGTATGAAAACGAATGCGTATGTTATTAAATCATTCTTGTGGTTTTTTTTACACTTTATACCTTAACTTACCTTAACTTTCTTACCCTAAAAAAGAAAACCTTATAATAAATAATGAGTGCAAAAGTATGGTATTCAGTATTTAGTATTTACCATACTTCGAGGGTGTTTCTCTTACACGAATGATAAGATTGTGCGTGAATGCGAATGCACGAATGGTACGTATGCTTCATACTATGCTTGATGTTATTTTAAACTTTGTTATCCAGGTATCTTGCAAGTGTGCAGAAATCATTACAGCCTGACTTTGGAGATCCTTCTGCAAGTGAACTTATATCTGCTTTGAGTAAGATGAAGGAACTCTCCCCTTTTTACTTTTGGTTTTGATTAGTTAAGAGTCATTGTAGTGAAAATAATTATTGATTTGGTGCTGTTGTAATGCTACATGACTTTCCATGTAATGTATACCGTATGATGCTTGGTTATGTATCAGAGTTGTGGGGATAAGACATTGTGTTATGCACTGGATATTGTCAAATGGATCTGGCTATTCATAAGTGGACACTGATGTGATTAATATCCTTATTCCACTCTCTTTCACAGACTGAGGAAGGGGGAAAGGTGGATTCTGAGGAGAAGTCTGAAAATAATAACAAGAAAATACCTATTCTATGTCAATTATGAATACTCTTATAATAAAGATGAAGTAATATTGAGAGAAATGAGCCTCATCAGCATTGCATGCTACATGACTTTCCATGTAATGCATACCACATTATGCTTGGTTATGTATCAGAATTGTGGGGATAGAGCATTGTGTTATGCATTGGATATTTGTCAAATGGATCTGGAAATCCATAAATGGACACTGATGTGATTAATATCCTTATTCCACTCTCTTAGACAGACTGGGAGAGGGGGAAAGATGGATTCTGAGGAGATGTCTGAAAATAATAACAAGAAAATACCTCTTTTATGTAAATGTTAATACTTATATAATAAATTTGAAGTCATATCGAGAGAAATGAGCCTCATTTGCATAGCCTGTGTAAGGCTCTCTCCTCTCAATGCATGTGTATAAAAACCAGATCGTATAATCTCATGTGCTCATCTTTTGTTATTACTTTTAATAGATCAGTGCTTTTAATCTTCTCATAACCATGTTCCCAATCTTTGATCTTCCATATTTTTAAGAACTTTGGAAAGACACAGGAGAGGGGAGATGGAAGGAGTGGTGGCATATCCACTAAAGGAAAATGGAGGAAGAATGAAAGTTTGGGGAGTGGAGATGGGAGGTTGATGACATATTCAACAAGTGGCCTATGAGACAGATCAGATGTGCAAAAGGCCCTCTGTTATTGGATAAAGTGTAAAGAAACAGTGCAAGGATGATAATAATGGAATGCAAGATGCTATATTATTTGGATTTATTATGCAACCATTGGCATACAAGACATATCAGACGTGCAAAAGGCCTTCTGTTATTGGAGACAGTACAAAAAAAAAACAATGCAAGGATGATAATAATGGAGTACAAGATGCTTATATTATCCTGAATTACGAGAATGATGCTTAGCATCAAAGAGAATGTTAAGTGGGAGTAGAAGTATTAGGCAGTGGGTGATGCGTATTGTACTTGTAATTTTTATTCTACACATCATGCTGACTTATGTCACAATTTTATTTTATCCTGCAGAAATTTTATCCACAGATGTCACTCAAATGGATGAAGTTGTACCTGATGCAGGTCTTCCTCTGCTTGCGTTGCAGGTACTGTACATTCGATTTCTACCAGTGATCTTTTTGATATTAAGGTCTATCTGTTCCTTTTCCTTGAAGAAAACTGATGCTGATTGCAGGCAGCAGAAGGTGCTGTGAGACAACATGTCACCCGAAGATTTAGAGGACTGCATGATAATTTGATTGGTAATGATGTTAGGATGTTAAATTGCTGCGTGTTTCAAGTTGTGAACATCATCTCATGATCATATTTCAATGTCTTTGAAACCCAGCTGCTCTTTTGGTGGCTAACTCAATACAAGCTAGAAACAATAAAGATATTGTGAATGGAAAGAAATCACTGGAAAGAGTGCTCTTAAATGCTCAAAATATCATTTTTCAAGGCAGTCTTGACATGTTGTCGGTAGAATCTCCTTGGACCAAAAGTTTTGATTCCTTTTGAGAGGCCTGAACATGCAATTCTGTAAATGCTGATGATATTCTTTGGCATTGCACTTTTCTCTTTTGTATTTCCGTGCAGAATTTGAAAGAGCTTCTTGATGATAAAGGGGATTTAATGGTCAATTGGCGCTCACTCTATGTTGACTTGGTACAAGGAGGTATTCAAGATCTTTTTGTGATGCTGAATCATCGTTTTCTGGCAATGTGCACATCAACACCACATGACAACTCCAAACAAGAGGGTGTACCTGAAGATAGCAGAAAAAAGATTCTTGCATCAAGTGGGCTTGTGTTACTGCTTGCTCGATTTTCAATCTATATAGAACAGTTCGCTGTTCCAAAGATAACAGAGGTATCCCGATGAGTACAAGTATTTTGATGAGTCTAGCTCTTTAGCCAGGGTCATTTGTTGTATCACTTATTTAGTGTACGTAATACTTATTGTGGTCATACTTAATGAAAGAAGTTATGATGCACATGGCTTCAAATGGCAATAGCAGTGCTTGAGCAAATGTATTCAACAAGTTAGCAATAATTCTTTCTGTAGTTGGGTTGCAAATAAATATGTTAAGCCATAAATACAGGAAATAGCTGCTTCATTCACTGGAGGTGGAACACAAGGTTCCAAGGATCGGCCTCCATTTATACCAACAGAGATTTGTAGACTTTACAGAGCAACAGGAGATCAACTTCTTCAGCATGTGAGTTCAAATTGACTATTACAGCTTGTCAAAATGTAACATGAAATTGAAGACTATCCAATTTCTCCTAGTGTTGTTTTTGCATGATTTCATCACAAGGACCAAGTTTTTGTGATTAACAGAGGTGGTGTAAAATGCAAATATTTTTATCTGATCATACTTGTTGTGAATCACTGAAGTATGAGGAGGTGGTTTTCAGAATGCTCACACACCACATTTTATATTTTAGGGGTTTAGGCTATTATTACCCTTGTGACCTGTATTGAGGCGTAATCACGAATCTCAGTGTATTCTTCCTTCTAACGTATGTGTGATGTAAATAAGATGCTCCATGCAATCATTGGAATGATGGCTACTGTTATGATCTGTATTGCTGGTCATGTTTAGATACATTTGTTTACTAGGATGACTCTTTTGCAGTACTGATTGTGGCATATTTGGTGGGGTAATCAACACGTTATCTTGTACATTGTTTTGCAGTATGTCTTAATCCAATCGAAGAAGCTCTCAATGTTGATAAAGAAAAGTGTGACAACGCCCAATTGGCTTAAGGTGGGGTGGGTAAAAGCCTTTGGTTCTGAATGTTATATATATTTTTGTTTTTGTTCTTCCTTAATAAAATTGAATAGTTTGTTTACAGTACAAGGAACCACGAGAGGTGCGGATGTTTGTGGATTTATATCTACAAGAGGTAAGCTTAATTTTCATATTTATGCAAGACAAGCTTCTGCATATCTGAAAGTTTGGCTTTGGAAATTGTCCTGTAGATTGAGACCATGAGCATTGAGGTTAAAGAAGTGCTTGAACCAGGAACTCTACGAACACACAGGCGATCGGATAGCACAGGAAGTGCAAGTTCTTCAAGAAGCAATCCTTTACGAGAAGACCGAATCAGCCGTTCAAGCATCGCTCAAAGGACTAAGAGTCATTTGTTAGAAAGAGATGTTGCGAAGCTATTTAAACAAAAAGTGGAGATCTTCACCAAGTTGGAGTACACTCAGGTTTTACTATTTGATAGCCAAAAAACATTTTGAAGTAATTCCCATTGAAGTTGAGAGAGTCAAGGAGGATTAGGATACTGATGATGATGAATTACTATTAGTAATAGAACGATGTGGGATTAACTTTACATTTTGTATATACATATATAGTCTTTACCTCCAAGGGATTGCAATTAAGGATTGTGAGTGAGCAAAATGGAAATATTTATTTAACATTCCACATGGCTTGTAGGGATCTGTCATCTCAACTGTTATCAAACTGAGCCTCAAGAGTTTCCAGGAGTATGTGAGGCTAGAAACTTTCAGCAGGAGTGGGTTTCAGCAGATACAGGTTGATACTCAATACTTGCGGGATCCTTTACGAGAGGTCGTTGATGACGAAGATATCATTCAATTCCTCTTGGATGAGGTGCGCTAGAGGAAGTGAAGGCCCCCTTACTATTTTTCGATTGAATGATGGAAAAGAAAAACAATACTGAACGATAAAATGATGTCAGTTAGGATCAAACTTAAGTCAAAAGTCATGTTTAAGAACAATGTTGCCATTTCCTTGTGTTTTGTAGGTTTCTTCTGCAGCAGCAGAGAGGTGTGTTGATGCTAGTCCTCTTGAATCACCCATAGTAGATAAACTTATACAAGCAAAGAAGGCAAAACGTGCTGAGATTGGTGGAGCATAGCTTTCATTGATGATTTTGTTTCAGATTATTCTGAGGATCCTGTTGGTCTTTTTATCTGTTGAATAATTCATTACACATAAGTGAGCCAGATTCTTAAATTTTCATTAGAAAATTTTATTTCTTGAACATTTAGAATCTCTTCATTTCGTGTAAGAATCATTTTTTTCAATGTAGATGTCTTTTTGTAATGTAGTTCCTAGCAATAATTTTCACATTTGTAAATATAAAATTATGCACACAAATAGTTATGGATTGACAATGTTTCTTAAAGCAATAGATGTGGGTAAGAGTGTGCAGTGCAAGGGAGTTAAATGTGTGTACGATAGGCATAGTTATCTGTTTCATGAAATTAAGAACCTAGCTTTGAAATATTGAGAACCTAGGTATTGAAATTAAGAACCTAGTCAATATTTCCAAAGATATTGAAGAACCTTCGACCTTTTTTGAGGCAGAGCTACAAACCTCTCTATTTGTCTGATCTTAGCACCAACCTTGAACAAATGGTGTGCTAGAAAGGATTTTTTGAGCTAGAGACAACTACTGTGAAAGAAAGGATTTGCCATGGATATTGGGGACTTGAATACGATTATATACCATCCTAGTCTCAACCATAAGTAATGCTGACTAGGGATTGGTGGACGTTTATATATATAAAGGGGAGTATGGTCACGAGGGTGAAGTGATGAAAGGAACACTGGCTGCAGTGGAGGTTGTGGTTTATGATAGAAACATTGCACTTGTTTGCATAGTGTCGATCATATACCATCCTAGTCTCAACCTTAAATAATGCTGATGTTATATAGATACAGGTATGGTTGCAAGGGTGAAGTTATGAAAGGACACATGCCACAATGGAGGTTGCAGTTTATGATAGAAACAAGAAACATGCTGTAATATTGCACACACCATTGCAGTTGTTTGGATAGTGCAAATTCAGATTTAACGAACAATCCTCACATAGAGTTGCGGTTGAATTTCATTTTGGAAACAAAAAGAAAATGCATGAGCCTTGTAGTTTGGGTTCAACAAACTTTTAGTGGGAGAAACCCTATTCTTCTGATACATAAACCAACTCAATTTTGGTTTGACAAGTTTCAGCAAGAAAATTCTATTCTGATCTTTTACATAAAGCTGCTGAGACAAGTTTCAATCATACATATTATATATGGATATACACCCCTGTGACCAATTTTGAATGCACATACATAGAATAACATTTTCCTTTCGTTACAAACTACTTTTGCATACGACCAGATTATTTTTTCATCCTTTTGTGTATGACATACCCTTCTTTGTTGACTTGGCCTCTCCTTATAAACTCCTTAGGGAATATCATGGTTTCCGTGGCTTTATAAAGATCAGTAAGAGATGCTTAGTTTTATGCTGTTTGCTGAAATACCATACAATGGAATTGCCTCCTCGTTGAAAGTCTTCTCTTCATGAAGACTACTTCACAAAAGTATCCAACTCGTACACATATAAAATGTATCTTGTTCTGACTGCTTCACAAAAGTATCCAACTCGTACACATACAAAATATATCTCGTTTTGACTGATTCACGAAAGTATCCAACTCGTGCACGTATAATGTATCTTGTTCTGATTGCTTCATTAGGAGACCCGCCAAATATTTCTTTGAAAGGAAAGAACCTGCCTCAAAGCTACCGTTAAAATACCAGTAGGTCGCAAGATTCATCTGTCGGTATGGGAGCCGTTTATGTATCAATCTCAAACTTGGGCCTTTTCCTTGGTTCTTGTGGTTCTTTTGAAACACTAGTTTCTTTACTTTGTGAAGATGGCATTTCCATGTGCAATGCTGACTGTTAACGAAAAACAATGTATCAATTAATAAAGAGGACTGTATTTGAACGGTGAATAAAACTTAAAAAATTGACGTATAGTTAATATCTATGTACCCATACCATATTTGAGTTTGGCCCGACTGTATCACTAGGTTTACCCAAATCTATCTTCACTGATATTGTTGCTTGGCCCAAATCTATTCCAGAACTCTGTAATGCCCTTGTTAATGTGTCAAGCAACCTGCTGAGATGATGCCCATTAGAAGAAAAAAACGAAGTTAAACCAACACACAAAACCTTAGAAAATTTCTAAAATCCTAAACACGGAAGAATTCCCAATTACCCTACCGTCTGTGGCATCATCAGAAGAAAAAAACGAAGTTAAAACAACACATAAAACCTTAGAAAAATTCTAAAATCATAAACACGGAAGAATTCCCAGTTACCCTAGAGTCTCTCTCTCTCTGGGTTTTCTTTTTCTTCAGGGGTTGGGGGGGGCTAAACAAAATCTGAGGTTGGGCGTTCCCCAAAAAGTACAACTTATGAAAAAAATAACATTGCATGAGTCACTCACCCTTGTGAATAAGCACTAGATATGTTAATGACACCACCAAGAATTGCTGGAGGATCTTGGTTATTTTCAGCCATTCGCGCATCTTTCGGCCTATCATATTGACACCGTGCTCTTCTTTCTTCTTTGGCCCCATCAGAAACGTGTACTGAACTGTCATCATTATTCCCAGAATGCTTTATTGCATCAGGACGGTATAATTCTTTAAGTTGACAGTTGGATCTTTTACTATCCTCCAGTTCGTTATCTGATCTCTGATGATTTGTAACAGCTAGATTATTCTCCGAACTTCTGAATTTCTCGTGTTCATGATCCAAAGCATAACTTGAAGTTTGAGATGCCAAATGGTTATTTGACTGTTGTAAGCTAAGCAGAGAGCTCTTGGCCTTGACTTCATCATTGTAAATGCCATGACCAAACATATTATTATTATTAGCAGCACGAAACATAGGAATAGAATTAGCTTGCTCTGATGTAGATATTATCGATTGATGTTGAGGGAAAGTTAATGATGCAGGTTTAGAGACTAACAATTCAGAGGCTGCAACTGTATTCTCATTTGTTCTCAGTGGACTTTTTTCCATACATCCATTTGAATCTGAAATTTCCCTTGTGTTATAGTTTAAGGTGGAGACCAATGGAACATATGAACTGTTAGGAGTTGTCTCTCGATGCCCAGAATTCTTCTGCGATAAGTTCCCACGATAGCCAACATTGTTTAAAAATTAACATATGCACAAACACACTTATAACTTCCATTCAAATGATAATTTGGTCACCCACATCCCATGAGATGAGTTTTGTCCTTTCTTGCTGCAATATCCCATGTTCTCCAGTCTCATATCTTTTGACCTTTTCATGCAGCATTTGTATGTATTGAATAACCTAGCCAAGCAAGACCATAGGAAAATATGAGACTAAAAACCACAACCTAGACAAGGAAGACATAGAGTACGAGACTAACCAATACAATACAGCCAACTAAGACCACCACAGTCTCCCCAAGCAAGACCATAGCAATATACGAAACTATCTACCACTTATACCAATTCAAAAAATCTTACAAAAGGTCTAGGTTCTACACCACGAAACACACTTAGTACCAGGGTATCGAAATAAGGAACTTCAAGAAGTTACTGTTTATAATAATGCTTGGACGAATTTATTGATACCCTAACGATATAGAAAATTGGGGCAATCTTTCACAATGTCATAAAATTTACTTTATTTTTGACGGGCATTACTAGTAACTCTTAATTATTGTAACTTGGGAAATTTCTTTCTCATGGAAATAACCGAAAAAATTCAAAATCCTTGCAAAATAGCCGAATGCGATAAAGTGCTCTGTATGTTTTCCTTGCTCGTTACTACACACAATAAATGAAAATTTTGAAATAACTAAGTTCTAATTACCTCTAGTAAGAATGAAGCTTTATCCCTTTTCTGGTTGGCATTTGGCAACATTTGTCGTAGCATCTGAAACCTGCAAGCTTATGGCAGATTTATTGGGAAAAGAGTGCTGAAACAACACAAAATAGTGCACATGGCCTGATAGAATATTATTCACCCTATAGGCCACATAATCTCCTCATGCATTTTCTGTGGTACCTGTCATTGATTTTACTTCGTCTTCGTTGTTCTGTGGCAGAATGTTTGGACCTTGGGGTCATTCCCTTTCCATTGCCATCCATATTCCGCCGCCCTTCCTGTTGTACTGAATCAGCTGGAAACACTAGAAATAGTTATGGCTCGCTACATCCTCTTACCTTGATTATGTGTTTCTACAGCATTACTATGAAGCAATTAATGTCGGATTCAAAAATTTGCTATATGTGTTGAAATGCTATTATGAAGCAAGGACAACTGCATTTAATAATGTGGTTCAAATGCTTTGTTTAGAAAATAAGTGATGAACTTAACCTACACTTTTGAATGTGCTCCTCTTTCCTTGGGTTGCAATTATGTGTTGAAATGTTATTATGAAGTAAAGACAAATGTGTTGAATAATGTGGTTGAAAAGCTTTGTTTATAGAAATAGTGACTAACTTAACCTACATTTTCGAATGTGATCCTCTTTCTTTGGGTTGCAACCATATTGATCCATTGATTCATCATCGTCGTCGTCATCATCTTCTGAGAGTGCCTTTATTCTCTTATTGCTATCAGATATATCTAAACTCCCTTTTTGCCAGTGCCTTCAAATTTTGCAATATTTTAATGGTAAATGACAGCAGTGTATTCATGCAATGAAAAGAAATGGATACCAATTCTTACTTGTTAAGAGGCATTCCATGTGTAACATGCGATTTTGAAAGAAAATTCACATTTGGAGTCTTGTATTTTGACTGATGGTTTGACGCAATCTCCAAGGTTCCATTAACAAGAGCATATGGTATTTGCTGCTGGCTACAACTATACTCTAAGGTACTGTTCTGAGTGTTCCCAGCACCGAGTACAAATCCATTAGGTAACAGATTGAGGCTGTTGCTAGCTATGGGATTTAAGTGCTTCTGCAATGGCTGAAGCAAATCTTGTGTTGTAACACTAGAACTCTGAGATCCTGAAAAACTCACTCACAAACATTAACATGCATACAATTACTTCATTTTCCTTCTATACATAACTTAGGAAATGCTCGACATTGGCACTTTTTAAGCATCACAGGTCAATCAATTTGTACGTCAAGCTTGGATGTATGAATAAATTACTTCAAACGTGCTTACTAGCGCTACTGCTGAGCATCACAGATCAATTGGTATAACATCAAAATTGAGATTTATTTATGCTGTAGGAAATGCTT
>NW_028230731.1:0-38200 GCF_043228905.1 Azolla caroliniana
AGCTATGATATGGAATTAAAAAATCAAGATTTTGAAACTCAGGTCGAGAGACATGACGAAATTTCCAAATTTGAGGAGGGAGTTGAGAAGAGCTAGTAGGTAAATTACACTGTTCATACCTGGTTCGTGTGATATCGGATTTTTGTGTTCAAACATGCGAATCGAAGCTAACAACGCTAGCTATGATATGGAATTAAAAATCAAGATTTTGCAACTCAAGTCGAGAGACATGAAGAAATTACCAAATTTGAGGAGTGAGGTTGGAAGAGCGCGTGAGTGAATTAAAATGTTCATACCTGGCTCGTGTGATATCGGATTTTTGTGTTCAAACATGCAAATCGAAGCTAACAACGCTAGCTATGATATGGAATTAAAAATCAAGATTTTGCAAGTCAAGTCGAGAGACATGAAGAAATTACCAAATTTGAGGAGTGAGGTTGGAAGAGCGCGTGAGTGAATTAAAATGTTCATACCTGGCTCGTGTGATATCGGATTTTTGTGTTCAAAAATGAAAATCGAAGCTAACAACGCTAGCTATGATATGGAATTAAAAAATCAAGATTTTGAAACTAAGGTCGAGAGGCATGACGAAATTAGCAAATTTGAGGAGTGAGTTGAGAGGAGCCCTTGAGTAAATTAAAATGTTCATACCTGGCTCATGTGATATCGGATTTTTTTGTTCAAACATGCGAATCGAAGCTAGCAACGCTAGCTATGATATGGAATTAAAAAATCAAGATTTTGAAACTAAGGTCGAGAGACAAGACGAAATTAGCAAATTTGAGGAGTGAGTTGAGAGGAGCCCTTGAGTAAATTAAAATGTTCATACCTGGCTCGTGTGATATCGGATTTTTGTGTTCAAACATGCGAATCGAAGCTAACAACGCTAGCTATGATATGGAATTAAAAAATCAAAATTTGGAAACTAAGGTCGAGAGACATGACGAAATTAGCAAATTTGAGGAGTGAGTTGAGAGGAGCCCTTGAGTAAATTAAAATGTTCATACCTAGCGAGCGTGATATCGGATTTTTGTGTTCAAACATGCGAATCGAAGCTAACAACGCTAGCTATGATATGGAATTAAAAAATCAAGATTTTGAAACTCAGGTCGAGAGACATGACGAAATTTCCAAATTTGAGGAGGGAGTTGAGTAGAGCTAGTAGGTAAATTACACTGTTCATACCTGGTTCGTGTGATATCGGATTTTTGTGTTCAAACATGCGAATCGAAGCTAACAACGCTAGCTATGATATGGAATTAAAAATCAAGATTTTGCAACTCAAGTCGAGAGACATGAAGAAATTACCAAATTTGAGGAGTGAGGTTGGAAGAGCGCGTGAGTGAATTAAAATGTTCATACCTGGCTCGTGTGATATCGGATTTTTGTGTTCAAACATGCAAATCGAAGCTAACAACGCTAGCTATGATATGGAATTAAAAATCAAGATTTTGCAAGTCAAGTCGAGAGACATGAAGAAATTACCAAATTTGAGGAGTGAGGTTGGAAGAGCGCGTGAGTGAATTAAAATGTTCATACCTGGCTCGTGTGATATCGGATTTTTGTGTTCAAAAATGAAAATCGAAGCTAACAACGCTAGCTATGATATGGAATTAAAAAATCAAGATTTTGAAACTAAGGTCGAGAGGCATGACGAAATTAGCAAATTTGAGGAGTGAGTTGAGAGGAGCCCTTGAGTAAATTAAAATGTTCATACCTGGCTCATGTGATATCGGATTTTTTTGTTCAAACATGCGAATCGAAGCTAGCAACGCTAGCTATGATATGGAATTAAAAAATCAAGATTTTGAAACTAAGGTCGAGAGACAAGACGAAATTAGCAAATTTGAGGAGTGAGTTGAGAGGAGCCCTTGAGTAAATTAAAATGTTCATACCTGGCTCGTGTGATATCGGATTTTTGTGTTCAAACATGCGAATCGAAGCTAACAACGCTAGCTATGATATGGAATTAAAAAATCAAAATTTGGAAACTAAGGTCGAGAGACATGACGAAATTAGCAAATTTGAGGAGTGAGTTGAGAGGAGCCCTTGAGTAAATTAAAATTTTCATACCTAGCGAGCGTGATATCGGATTTTTGTGTTCAAACATGCGAATCGAAGCTAACAACGCTAGCTATGATATGGAATTAAAAAATCAAGATTTTGAAACTCAGGTCGAGAGACATGACGAAATTAGCAAATTTGAGGAGTGAGTTGAGAGGAGCCCTTGAGTAAATTAAAATTTTCATACCTGGCTCGTGTGATATCGGATTTTTGTGTTCAAACATGCAAATCGAAGCTAACAACGCTAGCTATGATATGGAATTAAAAAATCAAGATTTTGAAACTCAGGTCGAGAGACATGACGAAATTTCCAAATTTGAGGAGGGAGTTGAGAAGAGCTAGTAGGTAAATTACACTGTTCATACCTGGTTCGTGTGATATCGGATTTTTGTGTTCAAACATGCGAATCGAAGCTAACAACGCTAGCTATGATATGGAATTAAAAATCAAGATTTTGCAACTCAAGTCGAGAGACATGACGAAATTACCAAATTTGAGGAGTGAGGTTGGAAGAGCGCGTGAGTGAATTAAAATGTTCATACCTGGCTCGTGTGATATCGGATTTTTGTGTTCAAACATGCAAATCGAAGCTAACAACGCTAGCTATGATATGGAATTAAAAATCAAGATTTTGCAACTCAAGTCGAGACACATGAAGAAATTACCAAATTTGAGGAGTGAGGTTGGAAGAGCGCGTGAGTGAATTAAAATGTTCATACCTGGCTCGTGTGATATCGGATTTTTGTGTTCAAACATGCAAATCGAAGCTAACAACGCTAGCTATGATATGGAATTAAAAATCAAGATTTTGCAACTCAAGTCGAGAGACATGAAGAAATTACCAAATTTGAGGAGTGAGGTTGGAAGAGCGCGTGAGTGAATTAAAATGTTCATACCTGGCTCGTGTGATATCGGATTTTTGTGTTCAAACATGCAAATCGAAGCTAACAACGCTAGCTATGATATGGAATTAAAAAATCAAGATTTTGAAACTCAGGTCGAGAGACATGACGAAATTTCCAAATTTGAGGAGGGAGTTGAGAAGAGCTAGTAGGTAAATTACACTGTTCATACCTGGTTCGTGTGATATCGGATTTTTGTGTTCAAACATGCGAATCGAAGCTAACAACGCTAGCTATGCTATGGAATTAAAAATCAAGATTTTGCAACTCAAGTCGAGAGACATGACGAAATTACCAAATTTGAGGAGTGAGGTTGGAAGAGCGCGTGAGTGAATTAAAATGTTCATACCTGGCTCGTGTGATATCGGATTTTTGTGTTCAAACATGCAAGTCGAAGCTAACAACGTTAGCTATGATATGGAATTAAAAAATCAAGATTTTGAAACTCAGGTCGAGAGACATGACGAAATTTCCAAATTTGAGGAGTGAGTTGAGAAGAGCTAGTAGGTAAATTACACTGTTCATACCTGGTTCGTGTGATATCGGATTTTTGTGTTCAAACATGCGAATCGAAGCTAAGAACGCTAGCTATGATATGGAATTAAAAAATCAAGATTTTGAAACCCAGGTCGAGAGACATGACGAAATTAGCAAATTTGAGGAGTGAGTTGAGAGGAGCCCTTGAGTAAATTAAAATGTTCATACCTAGCGAGTGTGATATCGGATTTTTGTGTACAAACATGCGAATCGAAGCTAACAACGCTAGCTATGATATGGAATTAAAAAATCAAGATTTTGAAACTAAAGTCGAGAGACATGACGAAATTAGCAAATTTGAGGAGTGAGTTGAGAGGAGCCCTTGAGTAAATTAAAATGTTCATACCTAGCGAGCGTGATATCGGATTTTTGTGTTCAAACATGCGAATCGAAGCTAACAACGCTAGCTATGATATGGAATTAAAAAATCAAGATTTTGAAACTCAGGTCGAGAGACATGACGAAATTTCCAAATTTGAGGAGGGAGTTGAGAAGAGCTAGTAGGTAAATTACACTGTTCATACCTGGTTCGTGTGATATCGGATTTTTGTGTTCAAACATGCGAATCGAAGCTAACAACGCTAGCTATGATATGGAATTAAAAATCAAGATTTTGCAACTCAAGTCGAGAGACATGAAGAAATTACCAAATTTGAGGAGTGAGGTTGGAAGAGCGCGTGAGTGAATTAAAATGTTCATACCTGGCTCGTGTGATATCGGATTTTTGTGTTCAAACATGCAAATCGAAGCTAACAACGCTAGCTATGATATGGAATTAAAAATCAAGATTTTGCAACTCAAGTCGAGAGACATGAAGAAATTACCAAATTTGAGGAGTGAGGTTGGAAGAGCGCGTGAGTGAATTAAAATGTTCATACCTGGCTCGTGTGATATCGGATTTTTGTGTTCAAAAATGAAAATCGAAGCTAACAACGCTAGCTATGATATGGAATTAAAAAATCAAGATTTTGAAACTAAGGTCGAGAGGCATGACGAAATTAGCAAATTTGAGGAGTGAGTTGAGAGGAGCCCTTGAGTAAATTAAAATGTTCATACCTGGCTCGTGTGATATCGGATTTTTTTGTTCAAACATGCGAATCGAAGCTAGCAACGCTAGCTATGATATGGAATTAAAAAATCAAGATTTTGAAACTAAGGTCGAGAGACAAGACGAAATTAGCAAATTTGAGGAGTGAGTTGAGAGGAGCCCTTGAGTAAATTAAAATGTTCATACCTGGCTCGTGTGATATCGGATTTTTGTGTTCAAACATGCGAATCGAAGCTAACAACGCTAGCTATGATATGGAATTAAAAAATCAAAATTTGGAAACTAAGATCGAGAGACATGACGAAATTAGCAAATTTGAGGAGTGAGTTGAGAGGAGCCCTTGAGTAAATTAAAATTTTCATACCTAGCGAGCGTGATATCGGATTTTTGTGTTCAAACATGCGAATCGAAGCTAACAACGCTAGCTATGATATGGAATTAAAAAATCAAGATTTTGAAACTCAGGTCGAGAGACATGACGAAATTAGCAAATTTGAGGAGTGAGTTGAGAGGAGCCCTTGAGTAAATTAAAATTTTCATACCTGGCTCGTGTGATATCGGATTTTTGTGTTCAAACATGCAAATCGAAGCTAACAACGCTAGCTATGATATGGAATTAAAAAATCAAGATTTTGAAACTCAGGTCGAGAGACATGACGAAATTTCCAAATTTGAGGAGGGAGTTGAGAAGAGCTAGTAGGTAAATTACACTGTTCATACCTGGTTCGTGTGATATCGGATTTTTGTGTTCAAACATGCGAATCGAAGCTAACAACGCTAGCTATGCTATGGAATTAAAAATCAAGATTTTGCAACTCAAGTCGAGAGACATGACGAAATTACCAAATTTGAGGAGTGAGGTTGGAAGAGCGCGTGAGTGAATTAAAATGTTCATACCTGGCTCGTGTGATATCGGATTTTTGTGTTCAAACATGCAAGTCGAAGCTAACAACGTTAGCTATGATATGGAATTAAAAAATCAAGATTTTGAAACTCAGGTCGAGAGACATGACGAAATTAGCAAATTTGAGGAGTGAGTTGAGAGGAGCCCTTGAGTAAATTAAAATGTTCATACCTAGCGAGCGTGATATCGGATTTTTGTGTTCAAACATGCGAATCGAAGCTAACAACGCTAGCTATGATATGGAATTAAAAATCAAGATTTTGCAAGTCAAGTCGAGAGACATGAAGAAATTACCAAATTTGAGGAGTGAGGTTGGAAGAGCGCGTGAGTGAATTAAAATGTTCATACCTGGCTCGTGTGATATCGGATTTTTGTGTTCAAAAATGAAAATCGAAGCTAACAACGCTAGCTATGATATGGAATTAAAAAATCAAGATTTTGAAACTAAGGTCGAGAGGCATGACGAAATTAGCAAATTTGAGGAGTGAGTTGAGAGGAGCCCTTGAGTAAATTAAAATGTTCATACCTGGCTCATGTGATATCGGATTTTTTTGTTCAAACATGCGAATCGAAGCTAGCAACGCTAGCTATGATATGGAATTAAAAAATCAAGATTTTGAAACTAAGGTCGAGAGACAAGACGAAATTAGCAAATTTGAGGAGTGAGTTGAGAGGAGCCCTTGAGTAAATTAAAATGTTCATACCTGGCTCGTGTGATATCGGATTTTTGTGTTCAAACATGCGAATCGAAGCTAACAACGCTAGCTATGATATGGAATTAAAAAATCAAAATTTGGAAACTAAGGTCGAGAGACATGACGAAATTAGCAAATTTGAGGAGTGAGTTGAGAGGAGCCCTTGAGTAAATTAAAATTTTCATACCTAGCGAGCGTGATATCGGATTTTTGTGTTCAAACATGCGAATCGAAGCTAACAACGCTAGCTATGATATGGAATTAAAAAATCAAGATTTTGAAACTCAGGTCGAGAGACATGACGAAATTAGCAAATTTGAGGAGTGAGTTGAGAGGAGCCCTTGAGTAAATTAAAATTTTCATACCTGGCTCGTGTGATATCGGATTTTTGTGTTCAAACATGCAAATCGAAGCTAACAACGCTAGCTATGATATGGAATTAAAAAATCAAGATTTTGAAACTCAGGTCGAGAGACATGACGAAATTTCCAAATTTGAGGAGGGAGTTGAGAAGAGCTAGTAGGTAAATTACACTGTTCATACCTGGTTCGTGTGATATCGGATTTTTGTGTTCAAACATGCGAATCGAAGCTAACAACGCTAGCTATGATATGGAATTAAAAATCAAGATTTTGCAACTCAAGTCGAGAGACATGACGAAATTACCAAATTTGAGGAGTGAGGTTGGAAGAGCGCGTGAGTGAATTAAAATGTTCATACCTGGCTCGTGTGATATCGGATTTTTGTGTTCAAACATGCAAATCGAAGCTAACAACGCTAGCTATGATATGGAATTAAAAATCAAGATTTTGCAACTCAAGTCGAGACACATGAAGAAATTACCAAATTTGAGGAGTGAGGTTGGAAGAGCGCGTGAGTGAATTAAAATGTTCATACCTGGCTCGTGTGATATCGGATTTTTGTGTTCAAACATGCAAATCGAAGCTAACAACGCTAGCTATGATATGGAATTAAAAATCAAGATTTTGCAACTCAAGTCGAGAGACATGAAGAAATTACCAAATTTGAGGAGTGAGGTTGGAAGAGCGCGTGAGTGAATTAAAATGTTCATACCTGGCTCGTGTGATATCGGATTTTTGTGTTCAAACATGCAAATCGAAGCTAACAACGCTAGCTATGATATGGAATTAAAAAATCAAGATTTTGAAACTCAGGTCGAGAGACATGACGAAATTTCCAAATTTGAGGAGGGAGTTGAGAAGAGCTAGTAGGTAAATTACACTGTTCATACCTGGTTCGTGTGATATCGGATTTTTGTGTTCAAACATGCGAATCGAAGCTAACAACGCTAGCTATGCTATGGAATTAAAAATCAAGATTTTGCAACTCAAGTCGAGAGACATGACGAAATTACCAAATTTGAGGAGTGAGGTTGGAAGAGCGCGTGAGTGAATTAAAATGTTCATACCTGGCTCGTGTGATATCGGATTTTTGTGTTCAAACATGCAAGTCGAAGCTAACAACGTTAGCTATGATATGGAATTAAAAAATCAAGATTTTGAAACTCAGGTCGAGAGACATGACGAAATTTCCAAATTTGAGGAGTGAGTTGAGAAGAGCTAGTAGGTAAATTACACTGTTCATACCTGGTTCGTGTGATATCGGATTTTTGTGTTCAAACATGCGAATCGAAGCTAAGAACGCTAGCTATGATATGGAATTAAAAAATCAAGATTTTGAAACCCAGGTCGAGAGACATGACGAAATTAGCAAATTTGAGGAGTGAGTTGAGAGGAGCCCTTGAGTAAATTAAAATGTTCATACCTAGCGAGTGTGATATCGGATTTTTGTGTACAAACATGCGAATCGAAGCTAACAACGCTAGCTATGATATGGAATTAAAAAATCAAGATTTTGAAACTAAAGTCGAGAGACATGACGAAATTAGCAAATTTGAGGAGTGAGTTGAGAGGAGCCCTTGAGTAAATTAAAATGTTCATACCTAGCGAGCGTGATATCGGATTTTTGTGTTCAAACATGCGAATCGAAGCTAACAACGCTAGCTATGATATGGAATTAAAAAATCAAGATTTTGAAACTCAGGTCGAGAGACATGACGAAATTTCCAAATTTGAGGAGGGAGTTGAGAAGAGCTAGTAGGTAAATTACACTGTTCATACCTGGTTCGTGTGATATCGGATTTTTGTGTTCAAACATGCGAATCGAAGCTAACAACGCTAGCTATGATATGGAATTAAAAATCAAGATTTTGCAACTCAAGTCGAGAGACATGAAGAAATTACCAAATTTGAGGAGTGAGGTTGGAAGAGCGCGTGAGTGAATTAAAATGTTCATACCTGGCTCGTGTGATATCGGATTTTTGTGTTCAAACATGCAAATCGAAGCTAACAACGCTAGCTATGATATGGAATTAAAAATCAAGATTTTGCAACTCAAGTCGAGAGACATGAAGAAATTACCAAATTTGAGGAGTGAGGTTGGAAGAGCGCGTGAGTGAATTAAAATGTTCATACCTGGCTCGTGTGATATCGGATTTTTGTGTTCAAAAATGAAAATCGAAGCTAACAACGCTAGCTATGATATGGAATTAAAAAATCAAGATTTTGAAACTAAGGTCGAGAGGCATGACGAAATTAGCAAATTTGAGGAGTGAGTTGAGAGGAGCCCTTGAGTAAATTAAAATGTTCATACCTGGCTCGTGTGATATCGGATTTTTTTGTTCAAACATGCGAATCGAAGCTAGCAACGCTAGCTATGATATGGAATTAAAAAATCAAGATTTTGAAACTAAGGTCGAGAGACAAGACGAAATTAGCAAATTTGAGGAGTGAGTTGAGAGGAGCCCTTGAGTAAATTAAAATGTTCATACCTGGCTCGTGTGATATCGGATTTTTGTGTTCAAACATGCGAATCGAAGCTAACAACGCTAGCTATGATATGGAATTAAAAAATCAAAATTTGGAAACTAAGATCGAGAGACATGACGAAATTAGCAAATTTGAGGAGTGAGTTGAGAGGAGCCCTTGAGTAAATTAAAATTTTCATACCTAGCGAGCGTGATATCGGATTTTTGTGTTCAAACATGCGAATCGAAGCTAACAACGCTAGCTATGATATGGAATTAAAAAATCAAGATTTTGAAACTCAGGTCGAGAGACATGACGAAATTAGCAAATTTGAGGAGTGAGTTGAGAGGAGCCCTTGAGTAAATTAAAATTTTCATACCTGGCTCGTGTGATATCGGATTTTTGTGTTCAAACATGCAAATCGAAGCTAACAACGCTAGCTATGATATGGAATTAAAAAATCAAGATTTTGAAACTCAGGTCGAGAGACATGACGAAATTTCCAAATTTGAGGAGGGAGTTGAGAAGAGCTAGTAGGTAAATTACACTGTTCATACCTGGTTCGTGTGATATCGGATTTTTGTGTTCAAACATGCGAATCGAAGCTAACAACGCTAGCTATGCTATGGAATTAAAAATCAAGATTTTGCAACTCAAGTCGAGAGACATGACGAAATTACCAAATTTGAGGAGTGAGGTTGGAAGAGCGCGTGAGTGAATTAAAATGTTCATACCTGGCTCGTGTGATATCGGATTTTTGTGTTCAAACATGCAAGTCGAAGCTAACAACGTTAGCTATGATATGGAATTAAAAAATCAAGATTTTGAAACTCAGGTCGAGAGACATGACGAAATTAGCAAATTTGAGGAGTGAGTTGAGAGGAGCCCTTGAGTAAATTAAAATGTTCATACCTAGCGAGCGTGATATCGGATTTTTGTGTTCAAACATGCGAATCGAAGCTAACAACGCTAGCTATGATATGGAATTAAAAAATCAAGATTTTGAAACTCAGGTCGAGAGACATGACGAAATTTCCAAATTTGAGGAGGGAGTTGAGAAGAGCTAGTAGGTAAATTACACTGTTCATACCTGGTTCGTGTGATATCGGATTTTTGTGTTCAAACATGCGAATCGAAGCTAACAACGCTAGCTATGATATGGAATTAAAAATCAAGATTTTGCAACTCAAGTCGAGAGACATGAAGAAATTACCAAATTTGAGGAGTGAGGTTGGAAGAGCGCGTGAGTGAATTAAAATGTTCATACCTGGCTCGTGTGATATCGGATTTTTGTGTTCAAACATGCAAATCGAAGCTAACAACGCTAGCTATGATATGGAATTAAAAATCAAGATTTTGCAAGTCAAGTCGAGAGACATGAAGAAATTACCAAATTTGAGGAGTGAGGTTGGAAGAGCGCGTGAGTGAATTAAAATGTTCATACCTGGCTCGTGTGATATCGGATTTTTGTGTTCAAAAATGAAAATCGAAGCTAACAACGCTAGCTATGATATGGAATTAAAAAATCAAGATTTTGAAACTAAGGTCGAGAGGCATGACGAAATTAGCAAATTTGAGGAGTGAGTTGAGAGGAGCCCTTGAGTAAATTAAAATGTTCATACCTGGCTCATGTGATATCGGATTTTTTTGTTCAAACATGCGAATCGAAGCTAGCAACGCTAGCTATGATATGGAATTAAAAAATCAAGATTTTGAAACTAAGGTCGAGAGACAAGACGAAATTAGCAAATTTGAGGAGTGAGTTGAGAGGAGCCCTTGAGTAAATTAAAATGTTCATACCTGGCTCGTGTGATATCGGATTTTTGTGTTCAAACATGCGAATCGAAGCTAACAACGCTAGCTATGATATGGAATTAAAAAATCAAAATTTGGAAACTAAGGTCGAGAGACATGACGAAATTAGCAAATTTGAGGAGTGAGTTGAGAGGAGCCCTTGAGTAAATTAAAATTTTCATACCTAGCGAGCGTGATATCGGATTTTTGTGTTCAAACATGCGAATCGAAGCTAACAATGCTAGCTATGATATGGAATTAAAAAATCAAGATTTTGAAACTCAGGTCGAGAGACATGACGAAATTAGCAAATTTGAGGAGTGAGTTGAGAGGAGCCCTTGAGTAAATTAAAATTTTCATACCTGGCTCGTGTGATATCGGATTTTTGTGTTCAAACATGCAAATCGAAGCTAACAACGCTAGCTATGATATGGAATTAAAAAATCAAGATTTTGAAACTCAGGTCGAGAGACATGACGAAATTTCCAAATTTGAGGAGGGAGTTGAGAAGAGCTAGTAGGTAAATTACACTGTTCATACCTGGTTCGTGTGATATCGGATTTTTGTGTTCAAACATGCGAATCGAAGCTAACAACGCTAGCTATGATATGGAATTAAAAATCAAGATTTTGCAACTCAAGTCGAGAGACATGACGAAATTACCAAATTTGAGGAGTGAGGTTGGAAGAGCGCGTGAGTGAATTAAAATGTTCATACCTGGCTCGTGTGATATCGGATTTTTGTGTTCAAACATGCAAATCGAAGCTAACAACGCTAGCTATGATATGGAATTAAAAATCAAGATTTTGCAACTCAAGTCGAGACACATGAAGAAATTACCAAATTTGAGGAGTGAGGTTGGAAGAGCGCGTGAGTGAATTAAAATGTTCATACCTGGCTCGTGTGATATCGGATTTTTGTGTTCAAACATGCAAATCGAAGCTAACAACGCTAGCTATGATATGGAATTAAAAATCAAGATTTTGCAACTCAAGTCGAGAGACATGAAGAAATTACCAAATTTGAGGAGTGAGGTTGGAAGAGCGCGTGAGTGAATTAAAATGTTCATACCTGGCTCGTGTGATATCGGATTTTTGTGTTCAAACATGCAAGTCGAAGCTAACAACGTTAGCTATGATATGGAATTAAAAAATCAAGATTTTGAAACTCAGGTCGAGAGACATGACGAAATTTCCAAATTTGAGGAGGGAGTTGAGAAGAGCTAGTAGGTAAATTACACTGTTCATACCTGGTTCGTGTGATATCGGATTTTTGTGTTCAAACATGCGAATCGAAGCTAAGAACGCTAGCTATGATATGGAATTAAAAAATCAAGATTTTGAAACTCAGGTCGAGAGACATGACGAAATTAGCAAATTTGAGGAGTGAGTTGAGAGGAGCCCTTGAGTAAATTAAAATGTTCATACCTAGCGAGTGTGATATCGGATTTTTGTGTACAAACATGCGAATCGAAGCTAACAACGCTAGCTATGATATGGAATTAAAAAATCAAGATTTTGAAACTAAAGTCGAGAGACATGACGAAATTTCCAAATTTGAGGAGGGAGTTGAGAAGAGCTAGTAGGTAAATTACACTGTTCATACCTGGTTCGTGTGATATCGGATTTTTGTGTTCAAACATGCGAATCGAAGCTAACAACGCTAGCTATGCTATGGAATTAAAAATCAAGATTTTGCAACTCAAGTCGAGAGACATGACGAAATTACCAAATTTGAGGAGTGAGGTTGGAAGAGCGCGTGAGTGAATTAAAATGTTCATACCTGGCTCGTGTGATATCGGATTTTTGTGTTCAAACATGCGAATCGAAGCTAACAACGCTAGCTATGATATGGAATTAAAAATCAAGATTTTGCAACTCAAGTCGAGAGACATGAAGAAATTACCAAATTTGAGGAGTGAGGTTGGAAGAGCGCGTGAGTGAATTAAAATGTTCATACCTGGCTCGTGTGATATCGGATTTTTGTGTTCAAACATGCAAATCGAAGCTAACAACGCTAGCTATGATATGGAATTAAAAATCAAGATTTTGCAACTCAAGTCGAGACACATGAAGAAATTACCAAATTTGAGGAGTGAGGTTGGAAGAGCGCGTGAGTGAATTAAAATGTTCATACCTGGCTCGTGTGATATCGGATTTTTGTGTTCAAACATGCAAATCGAAGCTAACAACGCTAGCTATGATATGGAATTAAAAATCAAGATTTTGCAACTCAAGTCGAGAGACATGAAGAAATTACCAAATTTGAGGAGTGAGGTTGGAAGAGCGCGTGAGTGAATTAAAATGTTCATACCTGGCTCGTGTGATATCGGATTTTTGTGTTCAAACATGCAAATCGAAGCTAACAACGCTAGCTATGATATGGAATTAAAAAATCAAGATTTTGAAACTCAGGTCGAGAGACATGACGAAATTTCCAAATTTGAGGAGGGAGTTGAGAAGAGCTAGTAGGTAAATTACACTGTTCATACCTGGTTCGTGTGATATCGGATTTTTGTGTTCAAACATGCGAATCGAAGCTAACAACGCTAGCTATGCTATGGAATTAAAAATCAAGATTTTGCAACTCAAGTCGAGAGACATGACGAAATTACCAAATTTGAGGAGTGAGGTTGGAAGAGCGCGTGAGTGAATTAAAATGTTCATACCTGGCTCGTGTGATATCGGATTTTTGTGTTCAAACATGCAAGTCGAAGCTAACAACGTTAGCTATGATATGGAATTAAAAAATCAAGATTTTGAAACTCAGGTCGAGAGACATGACGAAATTTCCAAATTTGAGGAGTGAGTTGAGAAGAGCTAGTAGGTAAATTACACTGTTCATACCTGGTTCGTGTGATATCGGATTTTTGTGTTCAAACATGCGAATCGAAGCTAAGAACGCTAGCTATGATATGGAATTAAAAAATCAAGATTTTGAAACCCAGGTCGAGAGACATGACGAAATTAGCAAATTTGAGGAGTGAGTTGAGAGGAGCCCTTGAGTAAATTAAAATGTTCATACCTAGCGAGTGTGATATCGGATTTTTGTGTACAAACATGCGAATCGAAGCTAACAACGCTAGCTATGATATGGAATTAAAAAATCAAGATTTTGAAACTAAAGTCGAGAGACATGACGAAATTAGCAAATTTGAGGAGTGAGTTGAGAGGAGCCCTTGAGTAAATTAAAATGTTCATACCTAGCGAGCGTGATATCGGATTTTTGTGTTCAAACATGCGAATCGAAGCTAACAACGCTAGCTATGATATGGAATTAAAAAATCAAGATTTTGAAACTCAGGTCGAGAGACATGACGAAATTTCCAAATTTGAGGAGGGAGTTGAGAAGAGCTAGTAGGTAAATTACACTGTTCATACCTGGTTCGTGTGATATCGGATTTTTGTGTTCAAACATGCGAATCGAAGCTAACAACGCTAGCTATGATATGGAATTAAAAATCAAGATTTTGCAACTCAAGTCGAGAGACATGAAGAAATTACCAAATTTGAGGAGTGAGGTTGGAAGAGCGCGTGAGTGAATTAAAATGTTCATACCTGGCTCGTGTGATATCGGATTTTTGTGTTCAAACATGCAAATCGAAGCTAACAACGCTAGCTATGATATGGAATTAAAAATCAAGATTTTGCAACTCAAGTCGAGAGACATGAAGAAATTACCAAATTTGAGGAGTGAGGTTGGAAGAGCGCGTGAGTGAATTAAAATGTTCATACCTGGCTCGTGTGATATCGGATTTTTGTGTTCAAAAATGAAAATCGAAGCTAACAACGCTAGCTATGATATGGAATTAAAAAATCAAGATTTTGAAACTAAGGTCGAGAGGCATGACGAAATTAGCAAATTTGAGGAGTGAGTTGAGAGGAGCCCTTGAGTAAATTAAAATGTTCATACCTGGCTCGTGTGATATCGGATTTTTTTGTTCAAACATGCGAATCGAAGCTAGCAACGCTAGCTATGATATGGAATTAAAAAATCAAGATTTTGAAACTAAGGTCGAGAGACAAGACGAAATTAGCAAATTTGAGGAGTGAGTTGAGAGGAGCCCTTGAGTAAATTAAAATGTTCATACCTGGCTCGTGTGATATCGGATTTTTGTGTTCAAACATGCGAATCGAAGCTAACAACGCTAGCTATGATATGGAATTAAAAAATCAAAATTTGGAAACTAAGATCGAGAGACATGACGAAATTAGCAAATTTGAGGAGTGAGTTGAGAGGAGCCCTTGAGTAAATTAAAATTTTCATACCTAGCGAGCGTGATATCGGATTTTTGTGTTCAAACATGCGAATCGAAGCTAACAACGCTAGCTATGATATGGAATTAAAAAATCAAGATTTTGAAACTCAGGTCGAGAGACATGACGAAATTAGCAAATTTGAGGAGTGAGTTGAGAGGAGCCCTTGAGTAAATTAAAATTTTCATACCTGGCTCGTGTGATATCGGATTTTTGTGTTCAAACATGCAAATCGAAGCTAACAACGCTAGCTATGATATGGAATTAAAAAATCAAGATTTTGAAACTCAGGTCGAGAGACATGACGAAATTTCCAAATTTGAGGAGGGAGTTGAGAAGAGCTAGTAGGTAAATTACACTGTTCATACCTGGTTCGTGTGATATCGGATTTTTGTGTTCAAACATGCGAATCGAAGCTAACAACGCTAGCTATGCTATGGAATTAAAAATCAAGATTTTGCAACTCAAGTCGAGAGACATGACGAAATTACCAAATTTGAGGAGTGAGGTTGGAAGAGCGCGTGAGTGAATTAAAATGTTCATACCTGGCTCGTGTGATATCGGATTTTTGTGTTCAAACATGCAAGTCGAAGCTAACAACGTTAGCTATGATATGGAATTAAAAAATCAAGATTTTGAAACTCAGGTCGAGAGACATGACGAAATTAGCAAATTTGAGGAGTGAGTTGAGAGGAGCCCTTGAGTAAATTAAAATGTTCATACCTAGCGAGCGTGATATCGGATTTTTGTGTTCAAACATGCGAATCGAAGCTAACAACGCTAGCTATGATATGGAATTAAAAATCAAGATTTTGCAAGTCAAGTCGAGAGACATGAAGAAATTACCAAATTTGAGGAGTGAGGTTGGAAGAGCGCGTGAGTGAATTAAAATGTTCATACCTGGCTCGTGTGATATCGGATTTTTGTGTTCAAAAATGAAAATCGAAGCTAACAACGCTAGCTATGATATGGAATTAAAAAATCAAGATTTTGAAACTAAGGTCGAGAGGCATGACGAAATTAGCAAATTTGAGGAGTGAGTTGAGAGGAGCCCTTGAGTAAATTAAAATGTTCATACCTGGCTCATGTGATATCGGATTTTTTTGTTCAAACATGCGAATCGAAGCTAGCAACGCTAGCTATGATATGGAATTAAAAAATCAAGATTTTGAAACTAAGGTCGAGAGACAAGACGAAATTAGCAAATTTGAGGAGTGAGTTGAGAGGAGCCCTTGAGTAAATTAAAATGTTCATACCTGGCTCGTGTGATATCGGATTTTTGTGTTCAAACATGCGAATCGAAGCTAACAACGCTAGCTATGATATGGAATTAAAAAATCAAAATTTGGAAACTAAGGTCGAGAGACATGACGAAATTAGCAAATTTGAGGAGTGAGTTGAGAGGAGCCCTTGAGTAAATTAAAATTTTCATACCTAGCGAGCGTGATATCGGATTTTTGTGTTCAAACATGCGAATCGAAGCTAACAACGCTAGCTATGATATGGAATTAAAAAATCAAGATTTTGAAACTCAGGTCGAGAGACATGACGAAATTAGCAAATTTGAGGAGTGAGTTGAGAGGAGCCCTTGAGTAAATTAAAATTTTCATACCTGGCTCGTGTGATATCGGATTTTTGTGTTCAAACATGCAAATCGAAGCTAACAACGCTAGCTATGATATGGAATTAAAAAATCAAGATTTTGAAACTCAGGTCGAGAGACATGACGAAATTTCCAAATTTGAGGAGGGAGTTGAGAAGAGCTAGTAGGTAAATTACACTGTTCATACCTGGTTCGTGTGATATCGGATTTTTGTGTTCAAACATGCGAATCGAAGCTAACAACGCTAGCTATGATATGGAATTAAAAATCAAGATTTTGCAACTCAAGTCGAGAGACATGACGAAATTACCAAATTTGAGGAGTGAGGTTGGAAGAGCGCGTGAGTGAATTAAAATGTTCATACCTGGCTCGTGTGATATCGGATTTTTGTGTTCAAACATGCAAATCGAAGCTAACAACGCTAGCTATGATATGGAATTAAAAATCAAGATTTTGCAACTCAAGTCGAGACACATGAAGAAATTACCAAATTTGAGGAGTGAGGTTGGAAGAGCGCGTGAGTGAATTAAAATGTTCATACCTGGCTCGTGTGATATCGGATTTTTGTGTTCAAACATGCAAATCGAAGCTAACAACGCTAGCTATGATATGGAATTAAAAATCAAGATTTTGCAACTCAAGTCGAGAGACATGAAGAAATTACCAAATTTGAGGAGTGAGGTTGGAAGAGCGCGTGAGTGAATTAAAATGTTCATACCTGGCTCGTGTGATATCGGATTTTTGTGTTCAAACATGCAAATCGAAGCTAACAACGCTAGCTATGATATGGAATTAAAAAATCAAGATTTTGAAACTCAGGTCGAGAGACATGACGAAATTTCCAAATTTGAGGAGGGAGTTGAGAAGAGCTAGTAGGTAAATTACACTGTTCATACCTGGTTCGTGTGATATCGGATTTTTGTGTTCAAACATGCGAATCGAAGCTAACAACGCTAGCTATGCTATGGAATTAAAAATCAAGATTTTGCAACTCAAGTCGAGAGACATGACGAAATTACCAAATTTGAGGAGTGAGGTTGGAAGAGCGCGTGAGTGAATTAAAATGTTCATACCTGGCTCGTGTGATATCGGATTTTTGTGTTCAAACATGCAAGTCGAAGCTAACAACGTTAGCTATGATATGGAATTAAAAAATCAAGATTTTGAAACTCAGGTCGAGAGACATGACGAAATTTCCAAATTTGAGGAGTGAGTTGAGAAGAGCTAGTAGGTAAATTACACTGTTCATACCTGGTTCGTGTGATATCGGATTTTTGTGTTCAAACATGCGAATCGAAGCTAAGAACGCTAGCTATGATATGGAATTAAAAAATCAAGATTTTGAAACCCAGGTCGAGAGACATGACGAAATTAGCAAATTTGAGGAGTGAGTTGAGAGGAGCCCTTGAGTAAATTAAAATGTTCATACCTAGCGAGTGTGATATCGGATTTTTGTGTACAAACATGCGAATCGAAGCTAACAACGCTAGCTATGATATGGAATTAAAAAATCAAGATTTTGAAACTAAAGTCGAGAGACATGACGAAATTAGCAAATTTGAGGAGTGAGTTGAGAGGAGCCCTTGAGTAAATTAAAATGTTCATACCTAGCGAGCGTGATATCGGATTTTTGTGTTCAAACATGCGAATCGAAGCTAACAACGCTAGCTATGATATGGAATTAAAAAATCAAGATTTTGAAACTCAGGTCGAGAGACATGACGAAATTTCCAAATTTGAGGAGGGAGTTGAGAAGAGCTAGTAGGTAAATTACACTGTTCATACCTGGTTCGTGTGATATCGGATTTTTGTGTTCAAACATGCGAATCGAAGCTAACAACGCTAGCTATGATATGGAATTAAAAATCAAGATTTTGCAACTCAAGTCGAGAGACATGAAGAAATTACCAAATTTGAGGAGTGAGGTTGGAAGAGCGCGTGAGTGAATTAAAATGTTCATACCTGGCTCGTGTGATATCGGATTTTTGTGTTCAAACATGCAAATCGAAGCTAACAACGCTAGCTATGATATGGAATTAAAAATCAAGATTTTGCAACTCAAGTCGAGAGACATGAAGAAATTACCAAATTTGAGGAGTGAGGTTGGAAGAGCGCGTGAGTGAATTAAAATGTTCATACCTGGCTCGTGTGATATCGGATTTTTGTGTTCAAAAATGAAAATCGAAGCTAACAACGCTAGCTATGATATGGAATTAAAAAATCAAGATTTTGAAACTAAGGTCGAGAGGCATGACGAAATTAGCAAATTTGAGGAGTGAGTTGAGAGGAGCCCTTGAGTAAATTAAAATGTTCATACCTGGCTCGTGTGATATCGGATTTTTTTGTTCAAACATGCGAATCGAAGCTAGCAACGCTAGCTATGATATGGAATTAAAAAATCAAGATTTTGAAACTAAGGTCGAGAGACAAGACGAAATTAGCAAATTTGAGGAGTGAGTTGAGAGGAGCCCTTGAGTAAATTAAAATGTTCATACCTGGCTCGTGTGATATCGGATTTTTGTGTTCAAACATGCGAATCGAAGCTAACAACGCTAGCTATGATATGGAATTAAAAAATCAAAATTTGGAAACTAAGATCGAGAGACATGACGAAATTAGCAAATTTGAGGAGTGAGTTGAGAGGAGCCCTTGAGTAAATTAAAATTTTCATACCTAGCGAGCGTGATATCGGATTTTTGTGTTCAAACATGCGAATCGAAGCTAACAACGCTAGCTATGATATGGAATTAAAAAATCAAGATTTTGAAACTCAGGTCGAGAGACATGACGAAATTAGCAAATTTGAGGAGTGAGTTGAGAGGAGCCCTTGAGTAAATTAAAATTTTCATACCTGGCTCGTGTGATATCGGATTTTTGTGTTCAAACATGCAAATCGAAGCTAACAACGCTAGCTATGATATGGAATTAAAAAATCAAGATTTTGAAACTCAGGTCGAGAGACATGACGAAATTTCCAAATTTGAGGAGGGAGTTGAGAAGAGCTAGTAGGTAAATTACACTGTTCATACCTGGTTCGTGTGATATCGGATTTTTGTGTTCAAACATGCGAATCGAAGCTAACAACGCTAGCTATGCTATGGAATTAAAAATCAAGATTTTGCAACTCAAGTCGAGAGACATGACGAAATTACCAAATTTGAGGAGTGAGGTTGGAAGAGCGCGTGAGTGAATTAAAATGTTCATACCTGGCTCGTGTGATATCGGATTTTTGTGTTCAAACATGCAAGTCGAAGCTAACAACGTTAGCTATGATATGGAATTAAAAAATCAAGATTTTGAAACTCAGGTCGAGAGACATGACGAAATTAGCAAATTTGAGGAGTGAGTTGAGAGGAGCCCTTGAGTAAATTAAAATGTTCATACCTAGCGAGCGTGATATCGGATTTTTGTGTTCAAACATGCGAATCGAAGCTAACAACGCTAGCTATGATATGGAATTAAAAAATCAAGATTTTGAAACTCAGGTCGAGAGACATGACGAAATTTCCAAATTTGAGGAGGGAGTTGAGAAGAGCTAGTAGGTAAATTACACTGTTCATACCTGGTTCGTGTGATATCGGATTTTTGTGTTCAAACATGCGAATCGAAGCTAACAACGCTAGCTATGATATGGAATTAAAAATCAAGATTTTGCAACTCAAGTCGAGAGACATGAAGAAATTACCAAATTTGAGGAGTGAGGTTGGAAGAGCGCGTGAGTGAATTAAAATGTTCATACCTGGCTCGTGTGATATCGGATTTTTGTGTTCAAACATGCAAATCGAAGCTAACAACGCTAGCTATGATATGGAATTAAAAATCAAGATTTTGCAAGTCAAGTCGAGAGACATGAAGAAATTACCAAATTTGAGGAGTGAGGTTGGAAGAGCGCGTGAGTGAATTAAAATGTTCATACCTGGCTCGTGTGATATCGGATTTTTGTGTTCAAAAATGAAAATCGAAGCTAACAACGCTAGCTATGATATGGAATTAAAAAATCAAGATTTTGAAACTAAGGTCGAGAGGCATGACGAAATTAGCAAATTTGAGGAGTGAGTTGAGAGGAGCCCTTGAGTAAATTAAAATGTTCATACCTGGCTCATGTGATATCGGATTTTTTTGTTCAAACATGCGAATCGAAGCTAGCAACGCTAGCTATGATATGGAATTAAAAAATCAAGATTTTGAAACTAAGGTCGAGAGACAAGACGAAATTAGCAAATTTGAGGAGTGAGTTGAGAGGAGCCCTTGAGTAAATTAAAATGTTCATACCTGGCTCGTGTGATATCGGATTTTTGTGTTCAAACATGCGAATCGAAGCTAACAACGCTAGCTATGATATGGAATTAAAAAATCAAAATTTGGAAACTAAGGTCGAGAGACATGACGAAATTAGCAAATTTGAGGAGTGAGTTGAGAGGAGCCCTTGAGTAAATTAAAATTTTCATACCTAGCGAGCGTGATATCGGATTTTTGTGTTCAAACATGCGAATCGAAGCTAACAATGCTAGCTATGATATGGAATTAAAAAATCAAGATTTTGAAACTCAGGTCGAGAGACATGACGAAATTAGCAAATTTGAGGAGTGAGTTGAGAGGAGCCCTTGAGTAAATTAAAATTTTCATACCTGGCTCGTGTGATATCGGATTTTTGTGTTCAAACATGCAAATCGAAGCTAACAACGCTAGCTATGATATGGAATTAAAAAATCAAGATTTTGAAACTCAGGTCGAGAGACATGACGAAATTTCCAAATTTGAGGAGGGAGTTGAGAAGAGCTAGTAGGTAAATTACACTGTTCATACCTGGTTCGTGTGATATCGGATTTTTGTGTTCAAACATGCGAATCGAAGCTAACAACGCTAGCTATGATATGGAATTAAAAATCAAGATTTTGCAACTCAAGTCGAGAGACATGACGAAATTACCAAATTTGAGGAGTGAGGTTGGAAGAGCGCGTGAGTGAATTAAAATGTTCATACCTGGCTCGTGTGATATCGGATTTTTGTGTTCAAACATGCAAATCGAAGCTAACAACGCTAGCTATGATATGGAATTAAAAATCAAGATTTTGCAACTCAAGTCGAGACACATGAAGAAATTACCAAATTTGAGGAGTGAGGTTGGAAGAGCGCGTGAGTGAATTAAAATGTTCATACCTGGCTCGTGTGATATCGGATTTTTGTGTTCAAACATGCAAATCGAAGCTAACAACGCTAGCTATGATATGGAATTAAAAATCAAGATTTTGCAACTCAAGTCGAGAGACATGAAGAAATTACCAAATTTGAGGAGTGAGGTTGGAAGAGCGCGTGAGTGAATTAAAATGTTCATACCTGGCTCGTGTGATATCGGATTTTTGTGTTCAAACATGCAAGTCGAAGCTAACAACGTTAGCTATGATATGGAATTAAAAAATCAAGATTTTGAAACTCAGGTCGAGAGACATGACGAAATTTCCAAATTTGAGGAGGGAGTTGAGAAGAGCTAGTAGGTAAATTACACTGTTCATACCTGGTTCGTGTGATATCGGATTTTTGTGTTCAAACATGCGAATCGAAGCTAAGAACGCTAGCTATGATATGGAATTAAAAAATCAAGATTTTGAAACTCAGGTCGAGAGACATGACGAAATTAGCAAATTTGAGGAGTGAGTTGAGAGGAGCCCTTGAGTAAATTAAAATGTTCATACCTAGCGAGTGTGATATCGGATTTTTGTGTACAAACATGCGAATCGAAGCTAACAACGCTAGCTATGATATGGAATTAAAAAATCAAGATTTTGAAACTAAAGTCGAGAGACATGACGAAATTTCCAAATTTGAGGAGGGAGTTGAGAAGAGCTAGTAGGTAAATTACACTGTTCATACCTGGTTCGTGTGATATCGGATTTTTGTGTTCAAACATGCGAATCGAAGCTAACAACGCTAGCTATGCTATGGAATTAAAAATCAAGATTTTGCAACTCAAGTCGAGAGACATGACGAAATTACCAAATTTGAGGAGTGAGGTTGGAAGAGCGCGTGAGTGAATTAAAATGTTCATACCTGGCTCGTGTGATATCGGATTTTTGTGTTCAAACATGCGAATCGAAGCTAACAACACTAGCTATGATATGGAATTAAAAATCAAGATTTTGCAACTCAAGTCGAGAGACATGAAGAAATTACCAAATTTGAGGAGTGAGGTTGGAAGAGCGCGTGAGTGAATTAAAATGTTCATACCTGGCTCGTGTGATATCGGATTTTTGTGTTCAAAAATGAAAATCGAAGCTAACAACGCTAGCTATGATATGGAATTAAAAAATCAAGATTTTGAAACTAAGGTCGAGAGGCATGACGAAATTAGCAAATTTGAGGAGTGAGTTGAGAGGAGCCCTTGAGTAAATTAAAATGTTCATACCGGGCTCGTGTGATATCGGATTTTTTTGTTCAAACATGCGAATCGAAGCTAGCAACGCTAGCTATGATATGGAATTAAAAAATCAAGATTTTGAAACTAAGGTCGAGAGACAAGACGAAATTAGCAAATTTGAGGAGTGAGTTGAGAGGAGCCCTTGAGTAAATTAAAATGTTCATACCTGGCTCGTGTGATATCGGATTTTTGTGTTCAAACATGCGAATCGAAGCTAACAACGCTAGCTATGATATGGAATTAAAAAATCAAAATTTGGAAACTAAGGTCGAGAGACATGACGAAATTAGCAAATTTGAGGAGTGAGTTGAGAGGAGCCCTTGAGTAAATTAAAATGTTCATACCTAGCGAGCGTGATATCGGATTTTTGTGTTCAAACATGCGAATAGAAGCTAACAACGCTAGCTATGATATGGAATTAAAAAATCAAGATTTTGAAACTCAGGTCGAGAGACATGACGAAATTAGCAAATTTGAGGAGTGAGTTGAGAGGAGCCCTTGAGTAAATTAAAATTTTCATACCTGGCTCGTGTGATATCGGATTTTTGTGTTCAAACATGCAAATCGAAGCTAACAACGCTAGCTATGATATGGAATTAAAAAATCAAGATTTTGAAACTCAGGTCGAGAGACATGACGAAATTTCCAAATTTGAGGAGGGAGTTGAGAAGAGCTAGTAGGTAAATTACACTGTTCATACCTGGTTCGTGTGATATCGGATTTTTGTGTTCAAACATGCGAATCGAAGCTAACAACGCTAGCTATGATATGGAATTAAAAATCAAGATTTTGCAACTCAAGTCGAGAGACATGACGAAATTACCAAATTTGAGGAGTGAGGTTGGAAGAGCGCGTGAGTGAATTAAAATGTTCATACCTGGCTCGTGTGATATCGGATTTTTGTGTTCAAACATGCAAGTCGAAGCTAACAACGTTAGCTATGATATGGAATTAAAAAATCAAGATTTTGAAACTCAGGTCGAGAGACATGACGAAATTTCCAAATTTGAGGAGGGAGTTGAGAAGAGCTAGTAGGTAAATTACACTGTTCATACCTGGTTCGTGTGATATCGGATTTTTGTGTTCAAACATGCGAATCGAAGCTAAGAACGCTAGCTATGATATGGAATTAAAAAATCAAGATTTTGAAACTCAGGTCGAGAGACATGACGAAATTAGCAAATTTGAGGAGTGAGTTGAGAGGAGCCCTTGAGTAAATTAAAATGTTCATACCTAGCGAGTGTGATATCGGATTTTTGTGTACAAACATGCGAATCGAAGCTAACAACGCTAGCTATGATATGGAATTAAAAAATCAAGATTTTGAAACTAAAGTCGAGAGACATGACGAGATTAGCAAATTTGAGGAGTGAGTTGAGAGGAGCCCTTGAGTAAATTAAAATGTTCATACCTAGCGAGCGTGATATCGGATTTTTGTGTTCAAACATGCGAATCGAAGCTAACAACGCTAGCTATGATATGGAATTAAAAAATCAAGATTTTGAAACTCAGGTCGAGAGACATGACGAAATTTCCAAATTTGAGGAGGGAGTTGAGAAGAGCTAGTAGGTAAATTACACTGTTCATACCTGGTTCGTGTGATATCGGATTTTTGTGTTCAAACATGCGAATCGAAGCTAACAACGCTAGCTATGATATGGAATTAAAAATCAAGATTTTGCAACTCAAGTCGAGAGACATGAAGAAATTACCAAATTTGAGGAGTGAGGTTGGAAGAGCGCGTGAGTGAATTAAAATGTTCATACCTGGCTCGTGTGATATCGGATTTTTGTGTTCAAACATGCAAATCGAAGCTAACAACGCTAGCTATGATATGGAATTAAAAATCAAGATTTTGCAAGTCAAGTCGAGAGACATGAAGAAATTACCAAATTTGAGGAGTGAGGTTGGAAGAGCGCGTGAGTGAATTAAAATGTTCATACCTGGCTCGTGTGATATCGGATTTTTGTGTTCAAAAATGAAAATCGAAGCTAACAACGCTAGCTATGATATGGAATTAAAAAATCAAGATTTTGAAACTAAGGTCGAGAGGCATGACGAAATTAGCAAATTTGAGGAGTGAGTTGAGAGGAGCCCTTGAGTAAATTAAAATGTTCATACCTGGCTCATGTGATATCGGATTTTTTTGTTCAAACATGCGAATCGAAGCTAGCAACGCTAGCTATGATATGGAATTAAAAAATCAAGATTTTGAAACTAAGGTCGAGAGACAAGACGAAATTAGCAAATTTGAGGAGTGAGTTGAGAGGAGCCCTTGAGTAAATTAAAATGTTCATACCTGGCTCGTGTGATATCGGATTTTTGTGTTCAAACATGCGAATCGAAGCTAACAACGCTAGCTATGATATGGAATTAAAAAATCAAAATTTGGAAACTAAGGTCGAGAGACATGACGAAATTAGCAAATTTGAGGAGTGAGTTGAGAGGAGCCCTTGAGTAAATTAAAATTTTCATACCTAGCGAGCGTGATATCGGATTTCTGTGTTCAAACATGCGAATCGAAGCTAACAACGCTAGCTATGATATGGAATTAAAAAATCAAGATTTTGAAACTCAGGTCGAGAGACATGACGAAATTAGCAAATTTGAGGAGTGAGTTGAGAGGAGCCCTTGAGTAAATTAAAATTTTCATACCTGGCTCGTGTGATATCGGATTTTTGTGTTCAAACATGCGAATCGAAGCTAACAACGCTAGCTATGATATGGAATTAAAAAATCAAAATTTGGAAACTAAGGTCGAGAGACATGACGAAATTAGCAAATTTGAGGAGTGAGTTGAGAGGAGCCCTTGAGTAAATTAAAATTTTCATACCTAGCGAGCGTGATATCGGATTTTTGTGTTCAAACATGCGAATCGAAGCTAACAACGCTAGCTATGATATGGAATTAAAAAATCAAGATTTTGAAACTCAGGTCGAGAGACATGACGAAATTAGCAAATTTGAGGAGTGAGTTGAGAGGAGCCCTTGAGTAAATTAAAATTTTCATACCTGGCTCGTGTGATATCGGATTTTTGTGTTCAAACATGCAAATCGAAGCTAACAACGCTAGCTATGATATGGAATTAAAAAATCAAGATTTTGAAACTCAGGTCGAGAGACATGACGAAATTTCCAAATTTGAGGAGGGAGTTGAGAAGAGCTAGTAGGTAAATTACACTGTTCATACCTGGTTCGTGTGATATCGGATTTTTGTGTTCAAACATGCGAATCGAAGCTAACAACGCTAGCTATGCTATGGAATTAAAAATCAAGATTTTGCAACTCAAGTCGAGAGACATGACGAAATTACCAAATTTGAGGAGTGAGGTTGGAAGAGCGCGTGAGTGAATTAAAATGTTCATACCTGGCTCGTGTGATATCGGATTTTTGTGTTCAAACATGCAAGTCGAAGCTAACAACGTTAGCTATGATATGGAATTAAAAAATCAAGATTTTGAAACTCAGGTCGAGAGACATGACGAAATTTCCAAATTTGAGGAGGGAGTTGAGAAGAGCTAGTAGGTAAATTACACTGTTCATACCTGGTTCGTGTGATATCGGATTTTTGTGTTCAAACATGCGAATCGAAGCTAAGAACGCTAGCTATGATATGGAATTAAAAAATCAAGATTTTGAAACTCAGGTCGAGAGACATGACGAAATTAGCAAATTTGAGGAGTGAGTTGAGAGGAGCCCTTGAGTAAATTAAAATGTTCATACCTAGCGAGTGTGATATCGGATTTTTGTGTACAAACATGCGAATCGAAGCTAACAACGCTAGCTATGATATGGAATTAAAAAATCAAGATTTTGAAACTAAAGTCGAGAGACATGACGAAATTAGCAAATTTGAGGAGTGAGTTGAGAGGAGCCCTTGAGTAAATTAAAATGTTCATACCTAGCGAGCGTGATATCGGATTTTTGTGTTCAAACATGCGAATCGAAGCTAACAACGCTAGCTATGATATGGAATTAAAAAATCAAGATTTTGAAACTCAGGTCGAGAGACATGACGAAATTTCCAAATTTGAGGAGGGAGTTGAGAAGAGCTAGTAGGTAAATTACACTGTTCATACCTGGTTCGTGTGATATCGGATTTTTGTGTTCAAACATGCGAATCGAAGCTAACAACGCTAGCTATGATATGGAATTAAAAATCAAGATTTTGCAACTCAAGTCGAGAGACATGAAGAAATTACCAAATTTGAGGAGTGAGGTTGGAAGAGCGCGTGAGTGAATTAAAATGTTCATACCTGGCTCGTGTGATATCGGATTTTTGTGTTCAAACATGCAAATCGAAGCTAACAACGCTAGCTATGATATGGAATTAAAAATCAAGATTTTGCAACTCAAGTCGAGAGACATGACGAAATTAGCAAATTTGAGGAGTGAGTTGAGAGGAGCCCTTGAGTAAATTAAAATGTTCATACCTGGCTCGTGTGATATCGGATTTTTGTGTTCAAACATGCGAATCGAAGCTAACAACGCTAGCTATGATATGGAATTAAAAAATCAAAATTTGGAAACTAAGATCGAGAGACATGACGAAATTAGCAAATTTGAGGAGTGAGTTGAGAGGAGCCCTTGAGTAAATTAAAATTTTCATACCTAGCAAGCGTGATATCGGATTTTTGTGTTCAAACATGCGAATCGAAGCTAACAACGCTAGCTATGATATGGAATTAAAAAATCAAGATTTTGAAACTAAGGTCGAGAGACAAGACGAAATTAGCAAATTTGAGGAGTGAGTTGAGAGGAGCCCTTGAGTAAATTAAAATGTTCATACCTAGCGAGCGTGATATCGGATTTTTGTGTTCAAACATGCGAATCGAAGCTAACAACGCTAGCTATGATATGGAATTAAAAAATCAAGATTTTGAAACTCAGGTCGAGAGACATGACGAAATTTCCAAATTTGAGGAGGGAGTTGAGAAGAGCTAGTAGGTAAATTACACTGTTCATACCTGGTTCGTGTGATATCGGATTTTTGTGTTCAAACATGCGAATCGAAGCTAACAACGCTAGCTATGATATGGAATTAAAAATCAAGATTTTGCAACTCAAGTCGAGAGACATGAAGAAATTACCAAATTTGAGGAGTGAGGTTGGAAGAGCGCGTGAGTGAATTAAAATGTTCATACCTGGCTCGTGTGATATCGGATTTTTGTGTTCAAACATGCAAATCGAAGCTAACAACGCTAGCTATGATATGGAATTAAAAATCAAGATTTTGCAACTCAAGTCGAGAGACATGAAGAAATTACCAAATTTGAGGAGTGAGGTTGGAAGAGCGCGTGAGTGAATTAAAATGTTCATACCTGGCTCGTGTGATATCGGATTTTTGTGTTCAAAAATGAAAATCGAAGCTAACAACGCTAGCTATGATATGGAATTAGAAAATCAAGATTTTGAAACTAAGGTCGAGAGGCATGACGAAATTAGCAAATTTGAGGAGTGAGTTGAGAGGAGCCCTTGAGTAAATTAAAATGTTCATACCTGGCTCGTGTGATATCGGATTTTTTTGTTCAAACATGCGAATCGAAGCTAGCAACGCTAGCTATGATATGGAATTAAAAAATCAAGATTTTGAAACTAAGGTCGAGAGACAAGACGAAATTAGCAAATTTGAGGAGTGAGTTGAGAGGAGCCCTTGAGTAAATTAAAATGTTCATACCTGGCTCGTGTGATATCGGATTTTTGTGTTCAAACATGCGAATCGAAGCTAACAACGCTAGCTATGATATGGAATTAAAAAATCAAAATTTGGAAACTAAGATCGAGAGACATGACGAAATTAGCAAATTTGAGGAGTGAGTTGAGAGGAGCCCTTGAGTAAATTAAAATTTTCATACCTAGCGAGCGTGATATCGGATTTTTGTGTTCAAACATGCGAATCGAAGCTAACAACGCTAGCTATGATATGGAATTAAAAAATCAAGATTTTGAAACTCAGGTCGAGAGACATGACGAAATTAGCAAATTTGAGGAGTGAGTTGAGAGGAGCCCTTGAGTAAATTAAAATTTTCATACCTGGCTCGTGTGATATCGGATTTTTGTGTTCAAACATGCAAATCGAAGCTAACAACGCTAGCTATGATATGGAATTAAAAAATCAAGATTTTGAAACTCAGGTCGAGAGACATGACGAAATTTCCAAATTTGAGGAGGGAGTTGAGAAGAGCTAGTAGGTAAATTACACTGTTCATACCTGGTTCGTGTGATATCGGATTTTTGTGTTCAAACATGCGAATCGAAGCTAACAACGCTAGCTATGCTATGGAATTAAAAATCAAGATTTTGCAACTCAAGTCGAGAGACATGACGAAATTACCAAATTTGAGGAGTGAGGTTGGAAGAGCGCGTGAGTGAATTAAAATGTTCATACCTGGCTCGTGTGATATCGGATTTTTGTGTTCAAACATGCAAGTCGAAGCTAACAACGTTAGCTATGATATGGAATTAAAAAATCAAGATTTTGAAACTCAGGTCGAGAGACATGACGAAATTTCCAAATTTGAGGAGGGAGTTGAGAAGAGCTAGTAGGTAAATTACACTGTTCATACCTGGTTCGTGTGATATCGGATTTTTGTGTTCAAACATGCGAATCGAAGCTAAGAACGCTAGCTATGATATGGAATTAAAAAATCAAGATTTTGAAACTCAGGTCGAGAGACATGACGAAATTAGCAAATTTGAGGAGTGAGTTGAGAGGAGCCCTTGAGTAAATTAAAATGTTCATACCTAGCGAGTGTGATATCGGATTTTTGTGTACAAACATGCGAATCGAAGCTAACAACGCTAGCTATGATATGGAATTAAAAAATCAAGATTTTGAAACTAAAGTCGAGAGACATGACGAAATTAGCAAATTTGAGGAGTGAGTTGAGAGGAGCCCTTGAGTAAATTAAAATGTTCATACCTAGCGAGCGTGATATCGGATTTTTGTGTTCAAACATGCGAATCGAAGCTAACAACGCTAGCTATGATATGGAATTAAAAAATCAAGATTTTGAAACTCAGGTCGAGAGACATGACGAAATTTCCAAATTTGAGGAGGGAGTTGAGAAGAGCTAGTAGGTAAATTACACTGTTCATACCTGGTTCGTGTGATATCGGATTTTTGTGTTCAAACATGCGAATCGAAGCTAACAACGCTAGCTATGATATGGAATTAAAAATCAAGATTTTGCAACTCAAGTCGAGAGACATGAAGAAATTACCAAATTTGAGGAGTGAGGTTGGAAGAGCGCGTGAGTGAATTAAAATGTTCATACCTGGCTCGTGTGATATCGGATTTTTGTGTTCAAACATGCAAATCGAAGCTAACAACGCTAGCTATGATATGGAATTAAAAATCAAGATTTTGCAAGTCAAGTCGAGAGACATGAAGAAATTACCAAATTTGAGGAGTGAGGTTGGAAGAGCGCGTGAGTGAATTAAAATGTTCATACCTGGCTCGTGTGATATCGGATTTTTGTGTTCAAAAATGAAAATCGAAGCTAACAACGCTAGCTATGATATGGAATTAAAAAATCAAGATTTTGAAACTAAGGTCGAGAGGCATGACGAAATTAGCAAATTTGAGGAGTGAGTTGAGAGGAGCCCTTGAGTAAATTAAAATGTTCATACCTGGCTCATGTGATATCGGATTTTTTTGTTCAAACATGCGAATCGAAGCTAGCAACGCTAGCTATGATATGGAATTAAAAAATCAAGATTTTGAAACTAAGGTCGAGAGACAAGACGAAATTAGCAAATTTGAGGAGTGAGTTGAGAGGAGCCCTTGAGTAAATTAAAATGTTCATACCTGGCTCGTGTGATATCGGATTTTTGTGTTCAAACATGCGAATCGAAGCTAACAACGCTAGCTATGATATGGAATTAAAAAATCAAAATTTGGAAACTAAGGTCGAGAGACATGACGAAATTAGCAAATTTGAGGAGTGAGTTGAGAGGAGCCCTTGAGTAAATTAAAATTTTCATACCTAGCGAGCGTGATATCGGATTTTTGTGTTCAAACATGCGAATCGAAGCTAACAACGCTAGCTATGATATGGAATTAAAAAATCAAGATTTTGAAACTCAGGTCGAGAGACATGACGAAATTAGCAAATTTGAGGAGTGAGTTGAGAGGAGCCCTTGAGTAAATTAAAATTTTCATACCTGGCTCGTGTGATATCGGATTTTTGTGTTCAAACATGCAAATCGAAGCTAACAACGCTAGCTATGATATGGAATTAAAAAATCAAGATTTTGAAACTCAGGTCGAGAGACATGACGAAATTTCCAAATTTGAGGAGGGAGTTGAGAAGAGCTAGTAGGTAAATTACACTGTTCATACCTGGTTCGTGTGATATCGGATTTTTGTGTTCAAACATGCGAATCGAAGCTAACAACGCTAGCTATGATATGGAATTAAAAATCAAGATTTTGCAACTCAAGTCGAGAGACATGACGAAATTACCAAATTTGAGGAGTGAGGTTGGAAGAGCGCGTGAGTGAATTAAAATGTTCATACCTGGCTCGTGTGATATCGGATTTTTGTGTTCAAACATGCAAATCGAAGCTAACAACGCTAGCTATGATATGGAATTAAAAATCAAGATTTTGCAACTCAAGTCGAGACACATGAAGAAATTACCAAATTTGAGGAGTGAGGTTGGAAGAGCGCGTGAGTGAATTAAAATGTTCATACCTGGCTCGTGTGATATCGGATTTTTGTGTTCAAACATGCAAATCGAAGCTAACAACGCTAGCTATGATATGGAATTAAAAATCAAGATTTTGCAACTCAAGTCGAGAGACATGAAGAAATTACCAAATTTGAGGAGTGAGGTTGGAAGAGCGCGTGAGTGAATTAAAATGTTCATACCTGGCTCGTGTGATATCGGATTTTTGTGTTCAAACATGCAAGTCGAAGCTAACAACGTTAGCTATGATATGGAATTAAAAAATCAAGATTTTGAAACTCAGGTCGAGAGACATGACGAAATTTCCAAATTTGAGGAGGGAGTTGAGAAGAGCTAGTAGGTAAATTACACTGTTCATACCTGGTTCGTGTGATATCGGATTTTTGTGTTCAAACATGCGAATCGAAGCTAAGAACGCTAGCTATGATATGGAATTAAAAAATCAAGATTTTGAAACTCAGGTCGAGAGACATGACGAAATTAGCAAATTTGAGGAGTGAGTTGAGAGGAGCCCTTGAGTAAATTAAAATGTTCATACCTAGCGAGTGTGATATCGGATTTTTGTGTACAAACATGCGAATCGAAGCTAACAACGCTAGCTATGATATGGAATTAAAAAATCAAGATTTTGAAACTAAAGTCGAGAGACATGACGAAATTAGCAAATTTGAGGAGTGAGTTGAGAGGAGCCCTTGAGTAAATTAAAATGTTCATACCTAGCGAGCGTGATATCGGATTTTTGTGTTCAAACATGCGAATCGAAGCTAACAACGCTAGCTATGATATGGAATTAAAAAATCAAGATTTTGAAACTCAGGTCGAGAGACATGACGAAATTTCCAAATTTGAGGAGGGAGTTGAGAAGAGGTAGTAGGTAAATTACACTGTTCATACCTGGCTCGTGTGATATCGGATTTTTGTGTTCAAACATGCGAATCGAAGCTAACAACGCTAGCTATGATATGGAATTAAAAATCAAGATTTTGCAACTCAAGTCGAGACACATGAAGAAATTACCAAATTTGAGGAGTGAGGTTGGAAGAGCGCGTGAGTGAATTAAAATGTTCATACCTGGCTCGTGTGATATCGGATTTTTGTGTTCAAACATGCAAATCGAAGCTAACAACGCTAGCTATGATATGGAATTAAAAATCAAGATTTTGCAACTCAAGTCGAGAGACATGAAGAAATTACCAAATTTGAGGAGTGAGGTTGGAAGAGCGCGTGAGTGAATTAAAATGTTCATACCTGGCTCGTGTGATATCGGATTTTTGTGTTCAAAAATGAAAATCGAAGCTAACAACGCTAGCTATGATATGGAATTAAAAAATCAAGATTTTGAAACTAAGGTCGAGAGGCATGACGAAATTAGCAAATTTGAGGAGTGAGTTGAGAGGAGCCCTTGAGTAAATTAAAATGTTCATACCTGGCTCGTGTGATATCGGATTTTTTTGTTCAAACATGCGAATCGAAGCTAGCAACGCTAGCTATGATATGGAATTAAAAAATCAAGATTTTGAAACTAAGGTCGAGAGACAAGATGAAATTAGCAAATTTGAGGAGTGAGTTGAGAGGAGCCCTTGAGTAAATTAAAATGTTCATACCTGGCTCGTGTGATATCGGATTTTTGTGTTCAAACATGCGAATCGAAGCTAACAACGCTAGCTATGATATGGAATTAAAAAATCAAAATTTGGAAACTAAGATCGAGAGACATGACGAAATTAGCAAATTTGAGGAGTGAGTTGAGAGGAGCCCTTGAGTAAATTAAAATTTTCATACCTAGCGAGCGTGATATCGGATTTTTGTGTTCAAACATGCGAATCGAAGCTAACAACGCTAGCTATGATATGGAATTAAAAAATCAAGATTTTGAAACTCAGGTCGAGAGACATGACGAAATTACCAAATTTGAGGAGTGAGTTGAGAGGAGCCCTTGAGTAAATTAAAATTTTCATACCTGGCTCGTGTGATATCGGATTTTTGTGTTCAAACATGCAAATCGAAGCTAACAACGCTAGCTATGATATGGAATTAAAAAATCAAGATTTTGAAACTCAGGTCGAGAGACATGACGAAATTTCCAAATTTGAGGAGGGAGTTGAGAAGAGCTAGTAGGTAAATTACACTGTTCATACCTGGTTCGTGTGATATCGGATTTTTGTGTTCAAACATGCGAATCGAAGCTAACAACGCTAGCTATGATATGGAATTAAAAATCAAGATTTTGCAACTCAAGTCGAGAGACATGAAGAAATTACCAAATTTGATAAGTGAGGTTGGAAGAGCGCGTGAGTGAATTAAAATGTTCATACCTGGCTCGTGTGATATCGGATTTTTGTGTTCAAACATGCAAGTCGAAGCTAACAACGTTAGCTATGATATGGAATTAAAAAATCAAGATTTTGAAACTCAGGTCGAGAGACATGACGAAATTTCCAAATTTGAGGAGGGAGTTGAGAAGAGGTAGTAGGTAAATTACACTGTTCATACCTGGTTCGTGTGATATCGGATTTTTGTGTTCAAACATGCGAATCGAAGCTAACAACGCTAGCTATGATATGGAATTAAAAAATCAAGATTTTGAAACTCAGGTCGAGAGACATGACGAAATTTCCAAATTTGAGGAGGGAGTTGAGAAGAGCTAGTAGGTAAATTACACTGTTCATACCTGGTTCGTGTGATATCGGATTTTTGTGTTCAAACATGCGAATCGAAGCTAACAACGCTAGCTATGATATGGAATTAAAAATCAAGATTTTGCAACTCAAGTCGAGAGACATGAAGAAATTACCAAATTTGAGGAGTGAGGTTGGAAGAGCGCGTGAGTGAATTAAAATGTTCATACCTGGCTCGTGTGATATCGGATTTTTGTGTTCAAACATGCAAATCGAAGCTAACAACGCTAGCTATGATATGGAATTAAAAATCAAGATTTTGCAACTCAAGTCGAGAGACATGAAGAAATTACCAAATTTGAGGAGTGAGGTTGGAAGAGCGCGTGAGTGAATTAAAATGTTCATACCTGGCTCGTGTGATATCGGATTTTTGTGTTCAAAAATGAAAATCGAAGCTAACAACGCTAGCTATGATATGGAATTAAAAAATCAAGATTTTGAAACTAAGGTCGAGAGGCATGACGAAATTAGCAAATTTGAGGAGTGAGTTGAGAGGAGCCCTTGAGTAAATTAAAATGTTCATACCTAGCGAGCGTGATATCGGATTTTTGTGTTCAAACATGCGAATCGAAGCTAACAACGCTAGCTATGATATGGAATTAAAAAATCAAGATTTTGAAACTCAGGTCGAGAGACATGACGAAATTTCCAAATTTGAGGAGGGAGTTGAGAAGAGCTAGTAGGTAAATTACACTGTTCATACCTGGTTCGTGTGATATCGGATTTTTGTGTTCAAACATGCGAATCGAAGCTAACAACGCTAGCTATGATATGGAATTAAAAATCAAGATTTTGCAACTCAAGTCGAGAGACATGAAGAAATTACCAAATTTGAGGAGTGAGGTTGGAAGAGCGCGTGAGTGAATTAAAATGTTCATACCTGGCTCGTGTGATATCGGATTTTTGTGTTCAAACATGCAAATCGAAGCTAACAACGCTAGCTATGATATGGAATTAAAAATCAAGATTTTGCAACTCAAGTCGAGAGACATGAAGAAATTACCAAATTTGAGGAGTGAGGTTGGAAGAGCGCGTGAGTGAATTAAAATGTTCATACCTGGCTCGTGTGATATCGGATTTTTGTGTTCAAAAATGAAAATCGAAGCTAACAACGCTAGCTATGATATGGAATTAAAAAATCAAGATTTTGAAACTAAGGTCGAGAGGCATGACGAAATTAGCAAATTTGAGGAGTGAGTTGAGCGGAGCCCTTGAGTAAATTAAAATGTTCATACCTAGCGAGTGTGATATCGGATTTTTGTGTTCAAACATGCGAATCGAAGCTAACAACGCTAGCTATGATATGGAATTAAAAAATCAAGATTTTGAAACTAAGGTCGAGAGACAAGACGAAATTAGCAAATTTGAGGAGTGAGTTGAGAGGAGCCCTTGAGTAAATTAAAATGTTCATACCTGGCTCGTGTGATATCGGATTTTTGTGTTCAAACATGCGAATCGAAGCTAACAACGCTAGCTATGATATGGAATTAAAAAATCAAAATTTGGAAACTAAGGTTGAGAGACATGACGAAATTAGCAAATTTGAGGAGTGAGTTGAGAGGAGCCCTTGAGTAAATTAAAATTTTCATACCTAGCGAGCGTGATATCGGATTTTTGTGTACAAACATGCGAATCGAAGCTAACAACGCTAGCTATGATATGGAATTAAAAAATCAAGATTTTGAAACTCAGGTCGAGAGACATGACGAAATTACCAAATTTGAGGAGTGAGTTGAGAGGAGCCCTTGAGTAAATTAAAATGGTCATACCTAGCGAGTGTGATATCGGATTTTTGTGTTCAAACATGCAAATCGAAGCTAACAACGCTAGCTATGATATGGAATTAAAAAATCAAGATTTTGAAACTCAGGTCGAGAGACATGACGAAATTTCCAAATTTGAGGAGGGAGTTGAGAAGAGCTAGTAGGTAAATTACACTGTTCATACCTGGTTCGTGTGATATCGGATTTTTGTGTTCAAACATGCAAATCGAAGCTAACAACGCTAGCTATGATATGGAATTAAAAATCAAGATTTTGCAACTCAAGTCGAGAGACATGAAGAAATTACCAAATTTGATAAGTGAGGTTGGAAGAGCGCGTGAGTGAATTAAAATGTTCATACCTGGCTCGTGTGATATCGGATTTTTGTGTTCAAACATGCAAGTCGAAGCTAACAACGTTAGCTATGATATGGAATTAAAAAATCAAGATTTTGAAACTCAGGTCGAGAGACATGACGAAATTTCCAAATTTGAGGAGGGAGTTGAGAAGAGGTAGTAGGTAAATTACACTGTTCATACCTGGCTCGTGTGATATCGGATTTTTGTGTTCAAACATGCGAATCGAAGCTAACAACGCTAGCTATGATATGGAATTAAAAATCAAGATTTTGCAACTCAAGTCGAGACACATGAAGAAATTACCAAATTTGAGGAGTGAGGTTGGAAGAGCGCGTGAGTGAATTAAAATGTTCATACCTGGCTCGTGTGATATCGGATTTTTGTGTTCAAAAATGAAAATCGAAGCTAACAACGCTAGCTATGATATGGAATTAAAAAATCAAGATTTTGAAACTAAGGTCGAGAGGCATGACGAAATTAGCAAATTTGAGGAGTGAGTTGAGAGGAGCCCTTGAGTAAATTAAAATGGTCATACCTAGCGAGTGTGATATCGGATTTTTGTGTACAAACATGCGAATCGAAGCTAGCAACGCTAGCTATGATATGGAATTAAAAAATCAAGATTTTGAAACTAAGGTCGAGAGACAAGACGAAATTAGCAAATTTGAGGAGTGAGTTGAGAGGAGCCCTTGAGTAAATTAAAATGTTCATACCTGGCTCGTGTGATATCGGATTTTTGTGTTCAAACATGCGAATCGAAGCTAACAACGCTAGCTATGATATGAAATTAAAAAATCAAGATTTTGAAACTCAGGTCGAGAGACATGACGAAATTACCAAATTTGAGGAGTGAGTTGAGAGGAGCCCTTGAGTGAATTAAAATGTTCATACCTGGCTCGTATGATATCGGATTTTTGTGTACAAACATGCGAATCGAAGCTAACAACGCTAGCTATGATATGGAATTGAAAAATCAAGATTTTGAAACTCAGGTCGAGAGACATGACGAAATTAGCAAATTTGAGGAGTGAGTTGAGAGGAGCCCTTGAGTAAATTAAAATGGTCATACCTAGCGAGTTTGATATCGGATTTTTGTGTACAAACATGCGAATCGAAGCTAACAACGCTAGCTATGATATGGAATTAAAAAATCAAGATTTTGAAACTCATGTCGAGAGACATGACGAAATTACCAACTTTGAGGAGTGAGTTGAGAGGAGCCCTTGAGTAAATTAAAATGTTCATACCTAGCGAGTGTGATATCGGAATTTTGTGTACAAACATGCGAATCGAAGCTAACAACGCTAGCTATGATATGGAATTAAAAAATCAAGATTTTGAAACTCAGGTCGAGAGACATGACGAAATTTCCAAATTTGAGGAGGGAGTTGAGAAGAGCTAGTAGGTAAATTACAATTTTCATACCTGGTTCGTGTGATATCGGATTTTTGTGTTCAAACATGCGAATCGAAGCTAACAACGCTAGCTATGATATGGAATTACAAAATCAAGATTTTGCAACTCAAGTCGAGACACATGAAGAAATTAGCAAATTTGAGGAGTGAGGTTGGAAGAGCGCGTGAGTGAATTAAAATGTTCATACCTGGCTCGTGTGATATCGGATTTTTGTGTACAAACATGCGAATCGAAGCTAACAACGCT
>NW_028230732.1:0-38058 GCF_043228905.1 Azolla caroliniana
CAATCATCAAAATTAATAGTGAACTCCAAGTGGATGTTTTTCAGTTTTCTAGTACAATGTATTGATAGGGTGACTTTCAAGCATTAAATAGAGAGACCTCCCCTAATATGTGCTCATGAACCTCTTGGGGGACCTTGTAGACAGTGTTGTATCCCTTAACCTTGTGCTTTGCTTGAGTCATATTGAATTTGATCGCAAGAATGGCATCAGCGTAGATTATTGCGATGGGTGCTTCTTTTAGTAATGCATATGTGTTCTTGCACTGCGGCAACTTTGCATAATAGTTTCCATACACGACAGACTCACCAACGTTGAAATTGTTGCCCCAACCATCCCTCACCACTTCTTTCAATAATGTCTTTCCTTGCTTGCACACCACAATGTAGTAGTCTTCTAAATCTTCATTCTGAGAATATTTGAGCACTGCAAAATGATCTCCAACTTCCAATAAAACTTCCAAGTCTTGATTTTGGTTGTAGTATACAATATCGTTTGAATGCACATCCTCTTCAATATCATCTTGTAGTTCAGGCTCAAGCTTCTGCAGCTTCCAGGGCTCCACGATTGATAGGTTGATGCATTTATCCCAAGCTTCATCTAGACACATGGAACAAAAGCATGATAAACTACGGAGTAACAATTGGGTTGTGTCCTTGCGGCTAAACCCTAACACACAATGGGTGCTGCGTGTCCCTTTCACGGTTTTACAACCATATGATTTAGTTCTATCGACCTCATCAGCGCGAACTTCAACAAACAATCTGTTCTTACCATCATTTGACATCTTCCATGTTAGCCACTGCACAACATCATGTGCATTTTGTAACTTAGCGCCATTATTATCCAACTGCTCACTTGTAAGGGCACGTTTGATCACAGCCCCCGCGCCATCATGCTCTCCTTTTCCATGTCCAGACCCGTAGTAATTCCATTGCATACGAATATTGAATAAGGAGAAATACCTGCTTTGGTGAGTACAAGATGAGTACAATACTATGAGTACAACATGAGTAAATACTGATTTAGTACAATTCTCTTAAGGACGGACAATACTATGAGTACAAGATGAGTACTTTATATCCTCCTGTAAACACAACATAGTACAGATACAACACACAACATAGTACAATGTGTCTATGGAGAACCCTTCACATGGATTAAAACATAATTAGTACAATTCTCTTAAGGACTGACAATACTATGAGTACAAGATGAGTACTTTACATCCTTTTGTAAACACAACATAGTACAGAACCAACACACAACATAGTACAATGTGTCTATGGAGAACACTTCACATGGATTAAAAGTTACTTAGTACAACATAATACAAACAAAATTAGTATGCATGCATCCATTCACAAGTGCAAGATTCGAATAGTTAGAAACATAATTAGTATGCATCGATGTGACTAGTACTGTTTGTTAATAGTTACAAACATAATTAGTATGCATCCACTAACACAAGATTTACTTCCTTACACATTGCATGATAAGTATTAAACATATGGATTAAAAATTACCTGGCGATAAAGTAGAACGATCGTGCCGCCTTAAACTGCGAGGCAGCACCATCAGACCAAACCCAATGACGGTTAAAGGTTAACCCTAGAGAAAATAAATCTGCATGGTGAAGCTTAAAACAATGTTGAACAAATAGTGTATCATGCTTTTTATCATCTGAAATGTAAAATATTGATTTCTTATGTAACTCACCGTCTTGCCTCCAATAGCAAATATGTACAAGTATTGTACATTGATCATTGTACCAATGCATTGATTGAACCTCATTTTGAACTTTAAATGTATAGTTTTCTGCAAAATCAATAACGGATACAATGACACCCGTTGGTAAGTTATTAATACATTCCTTGAACTGTGAATTTTGCCAATAACTCCGGAAGTTATGTGGAATAAACTCCCCAAGTTGTTTCTTAAATTCTGAGACAAGGGTAGCAGCACATGTCTCCTTATATACTTCCTTGATACGCTTAGTTACAACTCCCTTGCCAATATTTTCAGTCACATACTCCAAATATTTCCATTTCACGATATGACTATTTCCCATATCAAGCTCCTGCCTACAAAATAATGGTAGCGGACAAACCTTACATGTTCTTAATAGACATGTACGACGATGCCACTCACACGATGGTTCTTTTTCACAAACACAAGACCTCCATAGCTCAGAAACGGATGCATAAGTCATGTTTCGTGCATTACACCTATTATCCTCCCCATTTGGTCTACAAATCTCACAAGTGCAGACACATAATTCCCCATGTATACCCTTAGAATCAGTACGCATTGCATTCACAGAAACCCTTAACATGTCCATCTTCACATGGTACACACAACAACATGTATTCCTCTCATTTAATTTTCTAACATAAAATGGTTTCAAACCTTGGAACTTGCGGAATCCGACAGTCAAGCTTGGATGTTGGTCTTTAAAGTTCATGTACAATTCAGCCTACATCAACCAATATATATAGCAAACATTAATATACACTTGGTCAAAACACAAAGTTATGGAATGTGAATTGATATAAAAAAATGGAATACCTCTGTCATCTCCAAGAAGTGTCTAGGGTGAATCTGGTACTTACCCTGACTTATTCGTTGTCTACACACGTCCTTCTTATTTGGTGAGACACGCGTATTTTTGGCCCAAAATGAATCCACTTTCTCAATAATCTCTTGAGATAAGGCATCACATCGTCGTCTACGTCCCGACCCCAGCCACTTGAATTTGCTTGAGTGTATATTTCGGCGATGTTTCCTCAAGTTCCTTCTTTGAATACCCAGGGCTAAGGCAACTTTAGTATCACTATATTTTTTTTCTCTCACACCATTCACAACCATGTGTAGGGCTGCCCTCTTTGCAGCAAGTTTGTCTAAGCTCTCTACACCTTTCACTAAGTCTAGGGATGACTTCATAGACTCCACAATCTCTTCTGAAACACATTGGTCCCTAAATTTTATTCTCTCCATGTCTTCATTCAAACTTTGATGGTGTAACACTCTACAAATAATATCCCTACGATCCTCTTCACTAAATCTCTTCGTTATTTCTACCAAATAACGAACTATGTGAAGAACCACTCGTCTCTTAGTCCTTTCAGATATGCATGAGTTACTTGACAACTCACTCTCGTTAGGAACCCCCATTCGGTCACTAGATTTATCCACAAAAATTAAGTGTCTTGCGAAAGTAGTTAATGTTATATAGACTCAACCAAGAAAACACAATCAAATGTTTTTAAATGTGGCCTGCAAAGTGAGAAATATTTTGTTTCAAACATTAGAATTACATATCAAATATGGCAAATGTCAATTCTAAAAATTTAGTACTAAAATATGAAGAAATGAAACATTTTAGTACTGAAAATGAAAAAAATGGATGGAAGGAACCTCCAATGGTGGAGGGAGCGTGGATATATAGACTCAACCAAGAAAACACAATCAAATGTTTTTAAATGTGGCCTGCAAAGTGAGAAATATTTTGTTTCAAACATTAGAATTACATATCAAATATGGCAAATGTCAATTCTAAAGATTTAGTACTGAAATATGAAGAAATGAAACATTTTAGTACTGAAAATGAAAAAAATGGATGGAAGGAACCTCCAATGGTGGAGGGAGCGTGGATATATAGACTCAACCAAGAAAACACAATCAAATGTTTTTAAATGTGGCCTGCAAAGTGAGAAATATTTTGTTTCAAACATTAGAATTACATATCAAATATGGCAAATGTCAATTCTAAAAATTTAGTACTGAAATATGAAGAAATGAAACATTTTAGTACTGAAAATAAAAAAAAGGATGGAAGGAACCTCCAATGGTGGAGGGAGCGTTGGATATGCCGCCTCGATTTGGTGGAAGGAACCTCCAATGGTGGAGGGAGCGTGGATATGCAGCCTCGATTTGGTGGAAGGAACCTCCAATGGTGGAGGGAGCGTTGGATATGCCGCCTCGATTTGGTGGAAGGAACCTCCAATGCCGCCTCGATTTGGTGGAAAAAGCCCCAAATCACCACGACATCAACTGCAATCGGTGGAAGTACGAAAGTCGTTGTCAAAGAAGTGACTATTGGCTGCTACCTAAACCCTCAGAACAGTCTCTGTACCTCAACCGAAACCTAACAAAAACAGAAACCCTAAAAAAATCAGAAATCCTCAACTCAAACTCTCCAACCAGACATGGATGTCTGAGATTTAGATTGAAGGAAAATCAGAAACGTGACATGGATGTCTGTGATGAAAAGCTCAGAGAGATAGAGGAAGAACAGTATGAGGGGAATCGCCAAAACGACGTGAGGGGAAAATAGCCCCCAAAATGGAAGAACATCTCCTCACGTGTTCCCCCCACTCCTTCTACAGTAAATGACACTTGTACTACAGTCACCCCACTCTCCAAAATCGATTTTCTTTTTCTCTAATTTTTTTTCTGAATTATTCAGTACTAACAGTATTGAAAGTACTGACAATTTTTGTGGCCAAAAACAGTACTTTTTTGGTACCCCGTAGCGTGCTTCGACCCATTTAAAAAAGAATTGCCCCGCAAGATGTATTAAAGATCCTACAAAGGAGACTCTGGAAGGTCAGGATACCATAAGACATCAAAAGCTTCCCCCACCACGACCCGACAAGGCTGTGATGGAATGGCGAGTGGTGGAAAAAACCCATGTCCTTCGAAAAACATCTCTGGCACAAAATCCTCCATCGCCTATGAGCCCCAATCGCTTTGATCTACTACAAGAGCTCCCCCCCACAGATGAGCATTCCCTTAGTTCTTTCGTAAGCCCCAAGGAACGACCTAAGGTGACACCAGTTCTCGTTAAAGCTTACAAAATAGGGAAACGCAGACAAATAAGTCATGTAAAGACCCTAATAAGGAGCTTGAGTGGAACGACACCCCCCCCCCCCCCCCCCCCCCCCCCCCCCCCCCCCCCCCATGTAGAAGCAACAACCCAAGGCAGAAGTGTGAATGTCACGCCTCAAATCATAGTCGTCCCGGACACAAATGAGTGTGCTTCCTCTAGCCAAGACCTTGAACCACACCCACAAAACGCCTTGAAATGGCTAGGTATAGGGCTCAAGACAGTGGAAAAAATAAGGGTACATGTATCAGCGGTGCACAATAACGGAGTTCTAACGACCTCAATCTCTTTTCCGACTCAGGAAGATTGGTCGAAATCCAAGATTAAAGATATGTTATGTAGTCAAGCAGCGTGCTTTGTAGCACAAATAAGAGATGAAGAGCTCATGAATGAACTAAAGCAACTTTGGCATAACACTGAATTCTGGTGCACCATGGATGAAGAGGACCCCCATCTTTGCCACATCCACCTGCGGACTATCATAAACACCCAACTAACTCCAACCTTTGTCTATTTCTATGAGAAGCATGAAGGGGAAATTGAAGCTCACAAGGTAGCCAACAAACTCCACTCATGGATGTGGACCACTATTCCATCCTTGGAAATGACTGAATGTCTAAATGGTGAGTGCTCCCCACTCACGACCTGCTGTACAAAGCACCAGGCACAACTGGCAACCTCCCACCCCATTCCATGAGTATGAAGATTATAACATGGAACATGAAAGGACTCAGAAGTAAACTAGACCAGCAAAATAGATGGAAACTGAGAAGGGATCTTGAAGAATATTTACTAAGGAGTGGTGCTAACATCATCATGTTGCAGGAACACCACCTCGATAGCACACAGTTAAAGGAAGTCGGAGACCTTCTACCAGGATCATGGCGAACGATTTGGGATCCAACAATTGGGGAGGATGGAAATCATGGTGGTATTTGCACTTTGATTTGGGAACATCTAGCTCAAGGCTTAATACACCAAGAATCACTTATACCTAGTAGGGCACATTTTTGCACGCTGACCATCCAAGGGCAACGATGGAACTTCATGAATGTGTATGCTCCGAATAACAGAACAGAAAGAGCAACATTCTGGGACCGCATCCGTCTACAAGTAGTGGATGCGGAAGAGTGGTGCATTGGAGGGGATTTTAATATGATCGAATCCATTCATGATAGCTCCAACAACAACCCCATAGTTATACAAGGAAGGGAACGCAAACAATGGGAGAAGCTATGTGTCCACCTTAACCTGCGAGACATCTGGCATTCTGCCAACTTCCAACGGAAAAGGGATTCTCTCCTATTCTCCCGATCAGACGGGCGGAATAGTGGACCCACTCTATCTCGCATTGACCACATTTATGTGGGGGAGGCTTTAGAAGTGAAGGGAAGGTGGTGTCGCATAACTCCATGCACGACTTTCTCTGACCATTACCCGGTAGCTGGTCATTTTCAATTGCACCGAAAATGGGGCCCATTCCAGACTCGCATCCCACACACTACTTACACACTTATAAACGTGAAGGACCAACTATCCAACCAATGGTCATTACCCGTCAATGGCTCATTAGCATCGGACAAACTGTTAGCTAAATTAACAAGAGCCTCTACTCTCCTACATGAGATTGTCAAGACCAGACGCAAGGATGCTCAGGAGACGCGACAGAGGACAAAATGGGGACTAATATCCTTACAACAACTCCAACAGAGATACCCATCTTGTATTTGGACCGCAGGACAAGTCGCCACGGCCAAACAGGAACTTAGCATGGTAGAAAAGGCAATATATGACATGGAGTTTCATGGTAGCATGGCGCGATGGATTCGAGTAGGGGACAAAACCACAAAGGAATTCTTCCGCTCCAAAGGCCCGAGGCACGCTAGAACTGTGATGCGCAGCCTCAACCGGGAGGATGGAACGACCATTGAGGATGGCGACGAAATGAGGAATATTGCCACAAGGTATTATAGCCGCCTACTTACCGAAGACATGATAGCTACATGGGAAGACATAAGCGATGATATTATCCTCCAAAGTATACCCGAGAAAGTCACACCGGAAATGAATACCTGGCTCGTGCGTCCCCTATCAATCATTGAGATATGGGAGGCCCTCACTGATTTAGATGCCGAGACCTGCCCCGAAATTGACGGTCTCACCCCGCACTTTTTCACATGCCTTTGGGGCACTATTAAAGAAGACCTCCTCCAGGCATATGAGGAGATCATCACCTCTGGAAGCATGCCGGAGGAATTTGGACAGGGGATGATACATCTCATTCCTAAAAGTGGTGGGAATGCCAACGACACTCACAAGTGGCGGCCCATTACTCTTCTCAATACTGTCTATAAGTTGCTCGCAAAAATCGTGGCACGCCATTTAACTCCACTTCTCCCTCAACTCATTCATCCGTCCCAGACAGGTTTCGTTAGAAATCGGAGCATCCTAGACAACCTCTTCTCATTTTGGGAAGCAGTAGCCCTCGCCAAGCAGACCAACAAGAAGGTAGCGGTGGTGCTACTAGATTTTGAGAAAGCATATGACAGGGTGTGCTGGAACTTTCTAGAAAGTGTGATGAAGAAACTCAGCTTTCAAGAGACATGGATCAAAGGCATTGCAGGATCATTTTATAGGAATGGCAGCAGTTGCGTTTCGTTGGCAGGTGAAAGGGGCCCCTTTTCCCGAATATCCCGCTCTGTACGACAGGGATGCCCACTAGCTCCATCCTTATTTCTATTATACGCCGAAACACTCTCTTGCTTTCTCAACTCACGGCATCTCAACCTACGTGGTCTTCCCATACCTCATTCTTACCAAAGCATCCTGGATATAGAATTTGCAGATGACACAACAGTCTACCTGCAAGGGGACCTAGAAAACCTCCAAAAGCTAGAAAGTGGGCTAGTTTTATTTTGCAAGCGATCCAACGCCATGATCAATTGGCACAAATCCTGTGCAATATGGCTCTCTCAGGAAACACATCCGGCGTGGCACCCACACCTCGCATTCAAGTGGATTAATCAAGGAGCGAGCACCAAATATTTGGGCTTTCAAATTGGTTTCAACATACCGCCGGAGACTATGATTGCACCTGTTATCCTTTCCATTCGACAAAAGTTGATACATTGGAGCTCTAAAAAATTGTCGCTACCAGGTCGCATCATAGTGGCAAATCAGGTACTCCTCGCAACAGCATGGTACAGTCTATTAGGCTGGACAATCTCCAAGGAAAGTATACATCAGATTCAACGACTAGTTCGCAACTACATTTGGTCTGGTAAGGAAGACCATGTAGCTCGTGCCAAGGTGGCGTGGCCTATACTCACAACGCTTAAGTCGAGAGGGGGATTGGGTCTTATTGATCCCCTTTCACAATCGAAAGCCTTACTTGCCAAATTTGTGGTGCGAGGACTCCAACCAGGAAATGATTGTTGGAAAATGCTACTCAGGTTACGTTTCGCTTACTTTAGGCCACGAAAAGGGCTCAATTGGGCCCCCCAAACGGGATGGATCTCAAACCTAGTTTCTCCCGCCATTTGGAGGACAGATTCAGTGCATCCATGTGGAAGGCATGGTGTGACATTCGTCGAGAGCTCAGTCAACATATCCTATGGAACCCATGTCTCAAGGATGAATTTTATCAACTACTGGGATCACGTAAGGGGTTGTCATGGGGATACATTGCAGAAGGTCCAGGCAAAAGTATAGAATGTTGGCGACGGTTTATGTCAATGCCACTACAAGATCAAGCGAATATACTCCATGGAATCAGGGGTGGATGGACTATGAGATCGGAAATCATTAATGCGCTACTGATTAGGGAATCTGCTACTCAAAGGACGACAATGGAGAAATGGATAGGCCACGAGGAGGAGGGTTCTCTGATCCCGAGAGGTAGGGGATCACCAGACAGACTCGAAGGCCCTGAATTGCGAGACACTGAGACACCCACACAGAATAACGTCATTCGAGTACTCGCGTACACTGGTCATAAATCGATTGTAGATCCTGATCCGATCAAAGTACAACCCGATTGGCATATATGTACTCATGAAAACACATGGCTACGTAAGGTCAGTTGGGACCCTTTGCAATGGACATGGAGTGATCCCTACGTGGGGCAAGGAAGCAAACCCATCCCTTTCTTCCAATTCACAACTAGATTGGGTCGCCACATTCTAGCTGCTCAAGCCGCCCGAGAATCGGCTACTGCGAAGATCTGGCACACATTTCAAGTTCCCTCCGCAATAATCACCAAGTTTTGGCAGAAAATCTGGAAGCAACAACACGCGAGGCGAATTACCACTTTCCAATGGTTGTTAATACATAAGTCCCTACCGGTGGGAGCATGGCAACGTGGGAACCTTAGCTCTCCTAATTGTGTAGAGTACCCACATGCAATAGAATCCATACAACACGCTCTGTGGGACTGCCCAATGTCCCATAGAATATGGCGGGGGGTTGGCTGCTTGTTGCAATTATGCCAGGTGCAAGATTCAATCAAGTGGGGAAATATATGTTGGCTATCATGGCAAGCTGCAATTGGCCGATACGAGCATCAGGAGGAGGGGATGACTTTGGTGATAAAAGCATAAGAGGTCCTTTTCTCCTCCAACGGCAATGTCCACTCTATTCCTCTTAATGACAAATCTCAAGAGGTGTTGGAATTGGTCAGCCCAATAACCCTTTGGATTCTATGGAAACAACGATGTAGGTGAGTCTTCTCCAACCAAACCGCCAATCAAACTAGGTTACTACAAGAGATATGGAGTGAAATTATAGCCACTCTGAAGAGCCAATATGATGGCCTTAAAGGTGGCTCCGAGGTTGTCTTCATCCAACAATGGTTGTCTTCTCCCTTTCTTGAGTCAATGGGTTTCCACATTAGATAGAACTATCGCGTCCCTTTAGGGATTTGTACATAATCGTCTCATTTGTAAAATTTTATAACTAATGGAAGGAGTTTTTTTTGGAATATATATATATATATTGTAACATTTAGAAAATGGTTAATTATGCTCGAAGTTAAAATGTTGATTAAAACAATGGTCATTAGTGTTGAACAAATATGCACTAATTGTTAATGAATGACATTCATCCTTATTCAATTTACATTCCTCATTACAAATCAAGATCATTAGGTCATATTATACAAATTGAGTGATGATAAAGATAAGGACACGCTAGTTAGCAAAGAAATAATGTAATGAATACATGATTAGTGGATGCCCATTTAAAAACATCGACGTACTTTTCACAAGGGAATCTTTTGATGGTACCCTTGATAGTGCTAACAAGAGGAGTGCTTTTGATATGTCATCAAACAAGGAGTGTACCCTCATGGGTGCATTTGATATTCCCCTCGATACTACTCCTAATACATTGTGGTGGTGCTTTTGATCATATTGTTGGTACTTATACAACGGGTTTGTTTGATATTCCCCCTAATTAAAATCACTCATCCATGCATTTGATAGTATTGTCAATACTTATACATGGGGTTTGTTTGATCCAATGGTATCCTTGCTTGCACAATTCGAAAACCTATAGGGAGATTCAGAGTCACAAGAGTCGGCACAAGCACAATTCCTCTCACTCTGGGCAACCACACCATTGGTGGACTTCACATCATGATATCCAAAATGGTGCTTCCAGCCACCTCACTTGCTCTACCCCCTTTGGCATGCAAATCACCCATATTGCTTTCAATGATATCAATGTCTAGCTGCGTTCAGAAGCTTTCTAGTTATGTCTTGATGCTTGTTGAAAAATAACATGTTTTGTAAGGAAATCGTTTGGTGTTACGTGGACAACAATTACCCCACCTTTTTTATCTAAGGTGTCACAAAACGATAGCCAAATATATATGGAAGCGACCTAGAAATAGTAGAGTGTACATAGCCTGATTTGTATACGCCTTGGTCATTTTCTTACAATAAAGAAAAGTAAATTCCTTATGCACAAATTTACTCTATTTTGCTTGAATTGCATAAGTTAAAGTGGTGAATGGATATCTACACTAAGATGTGTCAAAACAATATTGAATCCCTCCCTAAAAACACATATAGCATGAAACTTCGTCGTTATATAGAGGATAGCTCTTCCTCGATAATGGACTCCTCCCAACAAACACAATGCATGTTGACATAAAAAGAAATATATCTAATCAAAGAAGGGTTCATAAAATATAGTTGAGAAGGAAGGGACATAACGAAGAAATGTTCTTGAAACTTTGTTATTTTGTTCACTGTATGCTCTAAATATAAGGAAATCTTGTTAATGTACTAGCTTAGAATTTATATTATTATTCTCATTGCTTAGCATGTTCAACTTGGATTCTTTGTTTTTCTTAAATATTTATTGAATAATGACTTTGATAGAAACGTGTGACAAAATATGTTGACGAATTATGGTCGGAAGAAAACCCTATGATAGGCCCAATGAGAACGATTCATTTTAGCTTAACTATTGGTTCATTGCATAATAAAGTCAAACCAAATGACAAAGACAATTATAGAAAGAACCGATATTATTCACAAACATGAAAAGTTGTTTTTGTATTTTTTAACCTGTCGAGGCTAACGGCGGATGGTCTGAAACTTGGGAAAAGACTACTAGGGGAGAATCTATCTTCCCATATAAGTGAGGAAATGATGCACATATTATCTACATATAAAGTGAGCTCTAGTCCTAGGCTCCTAGCTCTATACATAAACAAATAAAACTTGGGGGGAGGGCTATGAGTGTGTCCTTTATTATTAATCATGGATCATATCAATAATTAAGGCCATGATAGCCATTATATAAGTTGCTCACACATTTATTAATTGCAACCTCTCTCTCTCCTGTGTTTCCTAACCTTATTTTCAGGACAAGTTATACAATCTATATTGTTTGGGTCTAAGAGGCCACATTCACTTGTTTAGAAACGTTAATACGGTTCATTGTCATCTTCTATCCACTCCAAGCAAGAGACCGTCAAAGTGTACTCACAAATGGTGAGGATTTGGAGAAGGATATTCAAGAGCAAGCAACCATTGATGCATTCTACTTTCATGCTACCCAAGTGTGCCAAATTCTCACTTCCTCGTATTTCTAGTAATGAAGCATTCAACGAGTTATACTATCAAGAACAATGTGAGCCCTTGTTCACTTGTGATAATAATAATAGGTCACCAATCAATTCATTATTAAAGTCATCATCCTATTTAAAGTCGTCGTTTAGTTCCCCCTCAAGCATGACTAATATCAATGCTATTTGTAATAAGAAGAGTCATGTTGAAACACCTAGGGGATATTTGAGTCTGTATGTGGGTGAAGAAAGGAAGCGGTTCCTTGTAAAGGCAAGTATGGTTAACCATCCTTTGTTTGCAATCTTGTTAGAGAAGGCAAAAGAAGAATTTGGGTTTGATCAAGAGGGACCCATCACTATTCCGTGTGATATCGCCTTCTTTGAGCACATTGTATTGTTAGTTGAATGCGACAATTCATCCCAAAATAATGCATCAATCTTATAAATGCGTTGTTGAATGTAATTTAAATTATCTAGGTTCATTCATCTCCAAATTTCTTTGTACATGATGAAACTTACCACTATAACTAAAAAATAGTTATGAGTTGGATTCCAAAAGTTATGATGGGACAAATTGATTGATCCCACCATATCACAAATGTATACACCACTAATTTGCTATAAAATTGCTAAAGTTCATCCAATCCTGTAACTAAGTATTTTGAACGAGTTATTGTACTCTATATTAATGTCCTTTGTCGAGTTATTCATGCAATTGATGAACTTTCCATGTTATAACTTATAAATAGTTTGATTAGGCTACATGTTGTGGATGATGTCCCAACACACCATGGAATATGTTGCCTTGAAAAACATTTGCTAAACAAATTCAGGATTATAAGAGAGATACATGGAATTTGGTTTGCACAATTCTAAATTTCATGATATATATAATCTACGTATCAATTAAATAACGATTTATACAATATAACCAATTTGAGTTTCAATGTACAATAGATTTTAGAGTGGAGATAGGCTTTTTCATTTTAATACAATAATGGTGAACATGTTAGTAACTTGTATACCGAATTTGCGTCACATAATTCTAAATGTCATGATATATCTTCGTATCACGAACTTACTTGTTTGCATAGTACAACTACGTGGAGCTTCATTGTATGATTGAGTTTAGACTAGAGACAGCTTTTGCCATCTCAATACACGAAAGGTGAATGTGAGAGTACCTTGGTTGGCAATGAGGTGTATGGAATTTGCTTCGCACAATTCTAAATGTCACAATATATATTTTATCAATAAAATATCCATTTGCATAGTACTATCAAGTGAAGCTTCAGTGTATGATTGAGTTTGAACATTAGACATGTTCTACCATCTGGATGCAAGAATGACAAATATGTGAGTACTTGGATTCACTAAAATTATAACTACATTATCGGCACTTTGACTACATACTACAGATGACCAAATCTCAAACTTTGTCATGAGGAGATGGGTTGTTGGAACCATAACCATATTTTAGTACATAAATAACCTAACACTTGAAAATCTACCACAAAAAAGTTGTGAATCCTTATTTTCCAATGTTTCATACCAATATTTCCCAAAAAATTACTTATTATTCCTGGTGTCCACCCAAGATTGAGTTCATAGGCAGATACATTTTAAGAGGTTGAGTTCTGTAGCTCTCACATGATTCGCTAGATTATATTAGCCTTTGATGATTTCATAACCGATTATTGTAAAAACAACCAAAATTGTAGTGTCAAGCTTAGCAATTCCAAGGAAAACAAAAACCCGTTTTGATTAATCATGAAACTGGAAAAAAACCACCGAAATCGTGGTATTAAACTTAACTGTTGTTTAAAGCCTATTTTATATCAAAACTTATGTATATTTCTCCATGTCTTTGTCTTAATCTCCCACTTCCTCACTACTTTTGTCTCCCTAGTCCAAGGCCCCGGCGGTCCCATTCGAGCGACACATGCATGCGAAACTTTGCGGCACAGTAGTGGTTGTAATGTAATAATGGTATGCGGATTAAGCTAGCTTGTTATATAGTATGGTGCAACAATGCAATTAAAGTGTGGATCTCCAAGTGGGCACATGCATGAGGGCACACTATATATTCCATGATTGGGATACAACATGAGCTACAAAGGTGGGCTATTAATGGACATAGTGGCTCCTTTATTTGATTATAAAAACGGTATGTATGACCATTGTTGAGAATACTAGGCCAATCTTGTAGAAAAGGAAGTTTGAACTTCCCTTTATAAACAATTATGACGAAAGCTATCATATGTTGTAAGGTTCGACGATGCATGAGGAGATAGACCCCTTAGATCACTCATATATATTTGTAGTTCCTTATTATCTTCTTATGTATTGTTACAATTTTAACTTTATAGCACAATTTCATCATTGCTGCAACCACCTTTAAACATATTATGTCAATTCCAATTTGTCATGGAGGGTCCATATAGATCGGATATGTAAACTATGTCTTTTCGTACATCATAAGGGTGCATATAAATGCATATGAATCGTTATAACGTTGATAAAGTCATAGACCATGGTGTGATATGACCATATATACTCCATGCATAATAAACTCCCATATTCCAGTGTTTTTCACAAGAATACAAATAAAAAGTTATATATTGGCAATATTTGCAACTTATCCTAAACTAGCTTTTCACAAGAATACAAATAAAAAGTTATACATTGGCATTATTTGCATCTTATCCTACACTAGCTTTGTTTTCATGACAAACTTACAATCCTGAATATAGGGTGGCTTTATGGCTTACTAGTTTACAAGTTTACAAGTTGAAATATCTTGTCACTTCATTATCTAGAGTTTATTGAGATTTTCTGCCCATAGTTGTCCTTCATTACCCCTATGCTTCACGAAGGGTATTTTCCCCTAGAAGATACAACTTACAAGACAAACATCCTATGTGTTTTCCATTACAATAAACCATCTAGTAAAGTTTATTTTGTCTCCACATTGATCCTTGTTTTATTAATAAATAATTGATGAAAAAAGTTCAGAGTTTTGGGTGAGAGTATTACTTTGATTTGAACATACGATGGAATGCATCTTGTAAATCCCCATCATTCTCTTGAGCCTTGGAAAACCCTGGGAAAAGCTGCAGAATTCATGAAGACCATACCATGTAAGAGTAATTGTAAGCAGAAATGGAATTAGTAGTAGTATCATAAGCCTTCTATGGGTAAGTACGGAGTGTGTGTTCACATTAAGAGAATCCGCTAAGTAAATTTCATAGTATGTAATATCCTAGAATGGATTGGGCCAACATTCTTTTTCATACGAATGAGAGCGAATGCATATGCTATCAAAACATTCTTGTGTTTTTTTTACACTTTTTACCTTTAACTTTCTTACCTTATAATAAATAATGAATACAAAAGTATGGTATTTACCATACTTCGGAGTGTGTTTACCACACTCGAATGATTAAAACATTCACGAATGGTACGCATGGTTCATATTATGCCGCTAACACTTGTGAAACCCGGGGCCGGACAAGTTGTCCTCATAACAATTGCAATTCAAATATGAATGAGACTTTCTCGGGAGATGGTGTACCGACAAAAAGGAATGCAAATATGCTAATATGTCAAAATTGGAATATTACATTGTAAATATTACGCCCTTGAAATTGTGGAAAGCTTAAATAGCTTGCCATTGAGTCTACTCTAGTCATAGATTGAATAAATCTACTAGTTCCCCAGTTAAAGGCAGAAAATAGAGCACATTATGCATTTGAGAACACATGCAATGGTGGAGAAATTAAATGTTGGGTCCTCAAGGAAATACGTTTTTGACATATCAATGACACCAATGGTTCTCTATGGGGTCGAAGTATAGGGAGACAGCATCACTTATAAGTCCACTTGAAAAGTGTTTGAAAATGTCCAAAAGCATTTTCTTAAACAAAGCGTAACAAAGTCGAGAAACAAATGTCATACACCCTCCTACTTTTTGAGATGTAATCCTTCCCAATGAGATGAGGCCATGAAAAAGGTTGTTGAATACATTCTTAAGGTTCAAAAAGTCCCTCACATTGACTTCCTAAAATCGTATGAAAAGGCAGAAAGTTGTGCTTTAGTTAGATGCAAGTTATGGAAAAAATGGTTTGGAAGATGGGTTGTAACACACTTCCTTCATGGTACATCAATTGCATCTTCTATGCATGAGACCTTTTTGCAATCCTATGTGTCATGACATTGAGAAAATATGGAGGCTCATGCTTCACACGTTATATTGCACCAAACCCAATCCTTGCACTCTAAACAAGAATTTGCTACTAATGAAATTTATTAGTAAAGTTCTAGAACATCAAGAATCTATTACTGTACTTCACATGTATTGTGTGGAAATGTTATATTTTTTGTCTCATAAGTCATATTTAACCTCTAAAGACGATTTAAAACCTATATATCTATATATCCCTCATTTTTCATGAGATTATTGTTAAGTGATTTACTCTAAGCCTGGTGTTATTCTCCTTCAACTTGATTGTGGTGTACATAAACTTATCAAAGCCTAGTTTGCTCCATTGGGTGTGCTTTTTTGTGTCTTAACTAGTAAGCATGGTTTACATTTTGGCACGAATTAACCTCTTGGTTATAGTAACTATTTAAGAGGAAAGAAAGAGTTCCTTAGCTCATAATATACGAATGTTAGTAGCTTGAGAATGTCTGACAATCACTCTTACCCATTTTGTCAATGAAGGGGTAATGGAGTATTGAATCAACACATTGTAGAGAAATATGTCTACTCAATCCAACATACTAAATATATCGTAGTTTATGAAATATCAATGTAATATATTGTAACATTTAGAAAATGGTTAATTATGCTCGAAATTAAAATGTTGATTAAAACAATGGTCATTAGTGTTGAACAAATATGCACGAATTGTTAATGAATGACATTCATCCTTATTCAATTTACATTCCTCATTACAAATCAAGATCATTAGGTCATATTATACAAATTGAGTGATGATAAAGATAAGGACAGGCTAGTTAGCAAAGAAATAATGTAATGAATACATGATTAGTGGATGCCCATTTAAAAACATCGACGTACTTTTCACAAGGGAATCTTTTGATGGTACCCTTGATAGTGCTAACAAGAGGAGTGCTTTTGATATGTCATCAAACAAGGAGTGTACCCTCATGGGTGCATTTGATATTCCCCCGATACTACTCCTAATACATTGTGGTGGTGCTTTTGATCATATTGTTGGTACTTATACAACGGGTTTGTTTGATATTCCCCCTAATTAAAATCACTCATCCATGCATTTGATAGTATTGTCAATACTTATACATGGGGTTTGTTTGATCCAATGGTATCCTTGCTTGCACAATTCGAAAACCTATAGGGAGATTCAGAGTCACAAGAGTCGGCACAAGCACAATTCCTCTCACTCTGGGCAACCACACCATTGGTGGACTTCACATCATGATATCCAAAATGGTGCTTCCAGCCACCTCACTTGCTCTACCCCCTTTGGCATGCAAATCACCCATATTGCTTTCAATGATATCAATGTCTAGCTGCGTTCAGAAGCTTTCTAGTTATGTCTTGATGCTTGTTGAAAAATAACATGTTTTGTAAGGAAATCGTTTGGTGTTACGTGGACAACAATTACCCCACCTTTTTTATCTAAGGTGTCACAAAACGATAGCCAAATATATATGGAAGCGACCTAGAAATAGTAGAGTGTACATAGCCTGATTTGTATACGCCTTGGTCATTTTCTTACAATAAAGAAAAGTAAATTCCTTATGCACAAATTTACTCTATTTTGCTTGAATTGCATAAGTTAAAGTGGTGAATGGATATCTACACTAAGATGTGTCAAAACAATATTGAATCCCTCCCTAAAAACACATATAGCATGAAACTTCGTCGTTATATAGAGGATAGCTCTTCCTCGATAATGGACTCCTCCCAACAAACACAATGCATGTTGACATAAAAAGAAATATATCTAATCAAAGAAGGGTTCATAAAATATAGTTGAGAAGGAAGGGACATAACGAAGAAATGTTCTTGAAACTTTGTTATTTTGTTCACTGTATGCTCTAAATATAAGGAAATCTTGTTAATGTACTAGCTTAGAATTTATATTATTATTCTCATTGCTTAGCATGTTCAACTTGGATTCTTTGTTTTTCTTAAATATTTATTGAATAATGACTTTGATAGAAACGTGTGACAAAATATGTTGACGAATTATGGTCGGAAGAAAACCCTATGATAGGCCCAATGAGAACGATTCATTTTAGCTTAACTATTGGTTCATTGCATAATAAAGTCAAACCAAATGACAAAGACAATTATAGAAAGAACCGATATTATTCACAAACATGAAAAGTTGTTTTTGTATTTTTTAACCTGTCGAGGCTAACGGCGGATGGTCTGAAACTTGGGAAAAGACTACTAGGGGAGAATCTATCTTCCCATATAAGTGAGGAAATGATGCACATATTATCTACATATAAAGTGAGCTCTAGTCCTAGGCTCCTAGCTCTATACATAAACAAATAAAACTTGGGGGGAGGGCTATGAGTGTGTCCTTTATTATTAATCATGGATCATATCAATAATTAAGGCCATGATAGCCATTATATAAGTTGCTCACACATTTATTAATTGCAACCTCTCTCTCTCCTGTGTTTCCTAACCTTATTTTCAGGACAAGTTATACAATCTATATTGTTTGGGTCTAAGAGGCCACATTCACTTGTTTAGAAACGTTAATACGGTTCATTGTCATCTTCTATCCACTCCAAGCAAGAGACCGTCAAAGTGTACTCACAAATGGTGAGGATTTGGAGAAGGATATTCAAGAGCAAGCAACCATTGATGCATTCTACTTTCATGCTACCCAAGTGTGCCAAATTCTCACTTCCTCGTATTTCTAGTAATGAAGCATTCAACGAGTTATACTATCAAGAACAATGTGAGCCCTTGTTCACTTGTGATAATAATAATAGGTCACCAATCAATTCATTATTAAAGTCATCATCCTATTTAAAGTCGTCGTTTAGTTCCCCCTCAAGCATGACTAATATCAATGCTATTTGTAATAAGAAGAGTCATGTTGGAACACCTAGGGGATATTTGAGTCTGTATGTGGGTGAAGAAAGGAAGCGGTTCCTTGTAAAGGCAAGTATGGTTAACCATCCTTTGTTTGCAATCTTGTTAGAGAAGGCAAAAGAAGAATTTGGGTTTGATCAAGAGGGACCCATTACTATTCCGTGTGATATCGCCTTCTTTGAGCACATTGTATTGTTAGTTGAATGCGACAATTCATCCCAAAATAATGCATCAATCTTATAAATGCGTTGTTGAATGTAATTTAAATTATCTAGGTTCATTCATCTCCAAATTTCTTTGTACATGATGAAACTTACCACTATAACTAAAAAATAGTTATGAATTGGATTCCAAAAGTTATGATGGGACAAATTGATTGATCCCACCATATCACAAATGTATACACCACTAATTTGCTATAAAATTGCTAAAGTTCATCCAATCCTGTAACTAAGTATTTTGAACGAGTTATTGTACTCTATATTAATGTCCTTTGTCGAGTTATTCATGCAATTGATGAACTTTCCATGTTATAACTTATAAATAATTTGATTAGGCTACATGTTGTGGATGATGTCCCAACACACCATGGAATATGTTGCCTTGAAAAACATTTGTTAAACAAATTCAGGATTATAAGAGAGATACATGGAATTTGGTTTGCACAATTCTAAATTTCATGATATATATAATCTACGTATCAATTAAATAACGATTTATACAATATAACCAATTTGAGTTTCAATGTACAATAGATTTTAGAGTGGAGATAGGCTTTTTCATTTCAATACAATAATGGTGAACATGTTAGTAACTTGTATACCGAATTTGCGTCACATAATTCTAAATGTCATGATATATCTTCGTATCAAGAACTTACTTGTTTGCATAGTACAACTACGTGGAGCTTCATTGTATGATTGAGTTTAGACTAGAGACATGTTTTGCCATCTCAATACAAGAAAGGTGAATGTGAGAGTACCTTTGACTACATACTACAGATTGACAAATCTCAAACTTTGTCATGAGGAGATGGGTTGTTGGAACCATAACCATATTTTAGTACTTAAATAACCTAACACTTGAAAACATACCACAAAAAAGTTGTGAATTCTTATTTTCCAATGTTTCATACCAACATTTCCCAAAAAAATACTTATTATTCCTAGTGTCCACCCAACATTGAGTTCATAAGCAGATACATTTTAAGAGGTTGAGTTCTATAGCTCTCACATGATTCTCCAATTTACATATGGCTACTCGCATTAAGCACTTTGGACTAATACAACTCTAGGAAACCCAAGTCTTGCATAATCTTTACCTTTTTCTCCGTGAACATATTTTGCAGGATGAGTCAAAGGACAATGTCTTCTTTGTCGATGGTAGGTAAGGCCCGACTTCAACTCAAACCTAACCGAATCGTTAAGTTATGGTTTAAGGGTTTATTAGTTCCAATATAATTAAATGGTTTGGTTTGGTTCAATTATTAGTAAACAGTTTGGTTCTAAAACTTGATTTTCTCGGTTTTTGGTTAACTGTTTTTATTTCCTTATGGTTTAATTAATGATTTCTTGTTCAATGATTTTATTAATTTAACTTACATGCTTGTTTGATTTAATGGTTATTTAATTACTTAATTAATTTGGCTCAAAAGGTTATGTTTAAATTTGTGATTAAATGGTTCGGTTAGATTTTAACTTTTCCATAAACTGTCTCCTTCTATATTTTGTGTGTACAGTTTTCAAGTAATATACTAATGTGCATCTTTCTTTGAAAAAAAAAATAAAAACTTTCATAAACTGATTGGTTTCACTTTTCCTAAGTGGCTTGGTTATTTATTGTTTTCTATAAATGGTTTGGTTTGGTTTCACGGCAAAGAACCCAACCAAACTGGGCGCACAGCTAGTCGATGGTAGCAATATGTGGTATGTAGTTGGGTACGCCGTTATACATCTTCCGTAATATACATCAGCTCATCCCTCGAAGAGCTCGGGGGCTCCTTTGCTATCTTGGCAGGTCTTACCTTTTCAGATCATCAACCGGTGAGACTAGACCTTAACCCACCCAACGATAGCAAGGGCAGTCTCAATGTAAAGATCCCCATAAAGATCATGAAGAGTGAAGAGGTGAAGGCCTGTTTACAGAGTATATGGCAGGACACCATGGGCAGTGAATCAGCCAACGAAGATCTGCAGAAAAAATTGGCCCTCTCCTCCTACTTTTTACAACAAGAGACCAAGCGCGCCCTACAACAGGTTAGAGCCATTGAAACAAAATTAAGGAAGGCCGTTGCGGCAGCGCAACGGCTGTTACAGGTAGACCCTGGTTGCAAATGGTCTAGAGCTAAGCTAGAGGAAGCAAAGATGAAGGTACAGGAAAGGACTTTGGAGAAGAACCGAATGCTGTTTCGAAGAAACGCAGGATGGTGGGCTAGAAAAGACGACAAGGTCAACCGACATTTCTTTCACTACAAGGCACCCAAGGGTGGTGGTGGACGTATACACGGGCTGCGCAAACCAGACGGCTCAATAATGAAGGACAAGATTGAGGTTCTGGAAATGGCAACACAATACTATCGTGACCTCCTCGCACCTATGCATGTGAGGCAAAACTCGGAGCTGGCTGATCGAGTGATGTCTTGCATTCACCCCAAGGTAACCCAAGAGATGGAAGTTGTGCTCGATAGTCCCATCTCTCGTTTAGAGCTCTCGGAGGCACTTAGGGGATTGCGAAGGGGTGCATGCCCCGGCCCCGATGGTCTCTCACGAGATTTCTTCGAGATTCATTGGGAATGTGTTATCCCGTCCTTGGAAGCCGGGTTCCAAGAGATTTGGTCCTCAGGAAAGATGTCGATTGGTCTGGCTGAGGGGATGATATATCTCATCCCCAAATCCCAAGAGCGAAGCCTAGAGTTGCGCCAATGGCGTCCAATCACGATCCTTAACACGGCATACAAGATACTCGCTAAAGTCCTAGCTCAGCGATTAGCAAGCTTCTTACCGGACATCATACACGACAATCAAATTGGGTTTGTCAAGAACAGGTATATCTTTGATAATGTGTTGCTTCTTTGGGAAGCTATGGCATTGGCCGGTCGCTCCGTATCGAGCTCGGCTATTCTGATGCTAGACTTCGAGAAGGCCTACGACAGGGTGTTATGGCCCTTTTTGGAAAATGTGATGAGAGCTTTGGGCCTACCTCAAAAATGGAGGAATTGCACTTCTGCACTCTATCGGACAGCTACGAGTAGCGTGCTGATGGCTGGATCTAGGGGACCCGCCTTCCAACTACAACGCTCAGTGAGGCAAGGTTGTCCCCTAGCCCCATATCTCTATCTCTTTGTAACCGAGGCTTTCTCCGCCTACTTACAAGCACCAACTAGCGGGCTGCGGGGATTGCCCATCCCCAATGCGACTGAAGATTTGTTGTTATCTGAATATGCCGATGATACAGTTCTTTTCTTGCAAGGTGATGAGGAGAATTTACAGCGGGCTGAACATCTTGTCGAGGACTTTTGTCAGGCGGTTGGTGCCAAGATCAATTGGAATAAAACCCAAGGTCTATGGTTCAGCGAACAGGAGACACCAAGATGGCAACCCCATGCCGATTTTACGTGGGTCCCTAGTGGGACGACTTTCAAGTACCTTGGATTTACGATGGGGAGGTCAATCCCCAAGGGAGCGCAATTGGCCCACGTACAAGCCAAAATAAGTAAGAAGCTGAACCAGTGGAGTAGATCTAAATTGTCCTTCGCTGGTAGGGTCCTTGTGGCGAACCAAGTGCTGCTCGCTACCATGTGGCACTCAGTCTCATGCTGGATTATGGACCCTGCAGGTTTGCACGCGATTAAGGCTGCCATTAGGGGGTTTATATGGTCAGGTAAGGACAACCCAAGGGCTGCCGCCAGAGTCTCATGGTGTTCGTTAACGCAACCGCGGGCCAAAGGGGTGCTTGGCCTCATAGACCCCTTAATGCAGAGTCGTGCATTGCTAGCTAAAATGGTGGTTCGCTGCCTCCTGCCAGGTAAGGGGTGCTGGAAGGTACTTCTTCGCAACAGGCTGCAAGTAGGGACTCCCAAGTATGGTAGGCCTTGGCCCGACTCCTTGAATTGGTGCTGCACGAGCGGAGTCCCACCCAGGCTGGCTTGCCATCCAGAGGACAGGGTCACGAACTCCATCTTGCGGGCATGGTGCCATATACGACAACATTTGGTCAAGCACACCCCGGAGACATTGACCGAATGGACTAGACAGCCACTATTCTGGAATCCTCATGTGCGAACGAATGACAACGCGATGCTAGGGCAACTTAAGGGCCTAGCATGGGGAAAGTTGGCACAAACAGGCCTCCTATCTATAGCCGATTGGAGACGCATGGCTGATTCGGGAAGAGCCCAAGAGGACCTTTTCCCTCCCCTCAAGAGAGCTACGAAAATGCGGAGACTGATAGCTAAGGCAGTTGACAAGGTTCCGATGGGGGAGGCGAGAGAACATGCATGGTTCGGTCTCTTTGACGAGGCTGGAATGGTCAAGTCGCTAAAGGGCATGAGCGGATCGGGGAGTGATACAGTTTTTGGGGACAGCCAGAGCAGCGGCTCTTGGCACCCAATCCGAGTGGTGGCACAGATTGATAACATCTGGAAGACAGACCCGGATGTTGCTAAGGTGGAACCCCATTGGAGGTTAAGGGTATACGGTTGTCGCCCCCTTATCGATCTGGATTGGGACCCCGAGGATTTCAGATGGAAACATGACGATAGACTCCACCACTTCTTCGATTACACCACTAAATTGGGTCGGACTTTGTAGTTGCAGCCAGGCGGCCCCCTTCGCAACGGCTGGCGAACATTGGGCATCCCCGATGAGGCGCTCATTGCCTTTTGGAAGGGTCTTTGGCATCTCCACATGCTTGAAAAGATTAAGCTCTTTTGGTGGCAGATCGATCATAATGTGGTGCCCGTTGGCGAATGGTTAGATAAACGTGGCGGCCCGTTAGGCTGCCCACTGTGCTCTCTACCTATTGAGTCTCTGAGACATTGTTTGTGGGATTGCCCTCAAGCTCAAAAGGTATGGGATAGAGTGACTCGCCTCCTTGTGGCATGTGAAGTTGAAGGAACAGCCTCGTGGAGCGCTGCGGCATGGATTGATCACTCGGTCGAAGGGTGGACGGACGCCGTCAATGCGGATAGTTGGTGCTATGTATGCACGAGAGGCAAAATCCTCAAGATCTGTTTTGAAAGAGGCTTGCAGCCCGCATCCCCTAGGTTTCCGGATATCTGGATGTTGATCGCAGGTCTCACCTTGTGGTATATATGGAAAGCGCGTTGCCTCAAGGTCTTCCAAGGTACGGTACGGCCCCCGGAGGAAGTTATTCTGGACATATGGTTCGCGCTTATCAGCTGCCTACAAGGGCAACTGGAAGAGGTTTGCAGCCACTCCAACGACGTGACCACTGCCCGTTTGCGCTTTTGGCAGAAATGGCGGAACACACCTATGGTGATGCAAGGCGGGAGTGGCCCGAGGTGGAACTACCAGCCCCCACGTTGGTTGTTTCCTACTCACCTGCCACCCTCTCTTTGGTGTAGGCCCCAAGAGCCGACTCGTACTAGGCAACATTGAAGGGCATCGCCTTGGATATAGGTAGCTTCTTACATTAAGTTAGGCCGCAAGGCAATGTAAGTGGCTCATCTTCTTTGGCTTGATCGGAGGAAGTCTCCCCGATGTGTGTATAAGTCTCCTTATAGACTCTATGTAATAATCCTTCCTAACTAATGGGAAAGTAGCTTTACTTTGGAAAAAAAAAAAATATCTACGTGAAATAAAAAATACTTGCATATGTTTGTAAGCAGAAAAAAGTTTGCATTAACTCCGTCTTTGAGAAATAGCCCTAGAAAAAGTTAATATAATTTAGCTTTTGTATCTTACAAAAAGAAGTGAAATGAAATATCTCCTTCTATTTTTCTTATGTAGACTTTTCAAGGAATATACTAAGGTGTATCTTCCTTTAAAAATTTAATAATAATAAAATAAAACATTCACAAAATGGTTAATAATACTATAAAAGAAAAATACCTATTAAAGCAACGTCCCTTAGTGTTAATCAAATATGCACTAAGGGACTATATAACTCGTTGTAATTACATGTTAATTTATGGGATTAAGCTAGTATAACTCGGTGTAAATTCATAGAATTGGATTTTAATGTAACTTTTTCAATTGAAATTTTTTATATATAATATAATTTTGATAATTTAGTTTGATTTATAATGTATTTTGAAAAATAAAGAGGTATAAATTGGTCAAAATAGGTATATAGTGGCATTATGATAAATAAGTTTAGGTTCAAGGTACTCTGGTAAATAAGGCTTGTATATTTGAGTGTATAATTACTTTATAGATTGTATTTTTTTGGACATAGGGATAGTTTGGTAAATTTAGAACTTCAAGGGGCATTCTAGTAAATAGACAAACTTCCAGGGGTATCTTGGTACTTTTCCCATATTTCAATTAATTTATATCACTCATCCCGTATTCCTTTCAAAGACAAGAGACTTGAAGAAAAGTCTCCCTTTCTATGACTTTGTAGCACATAAAAGAGATATCTTGCAATGTCTTGTTTAGATGTATCACATTTTACTATGATCATCTTTTCATGATTATTGAAAACATGGTATTTTAAATTACCCATGCAAAGCTAATCGTGTTATAAACCTTGATGGCTTTCTTATCATAAACGAAAGCAAGTTTCAAGTACACTGACATATATGTACATGCATTTACTTTACTAGCTTGAAATGGCCTAAGTTTAAGTACTGACAAAATATATGCATTAAGACATGTAAAAACCAAATTTGAATCCTCCTTCCTAAACACGCATTTGTCATTTGACACTTGATCAATGTATTAAGTATTTAACTTCCTTCATGATGAGACCCTCCTAATAGACACCATCCATGTACATTGATACGAGAGGAAGATACCGAATTGACGAAGGGTTTCTTAAATATTGTCGAGAAAGAGGGGACATATGTACTTAAGGAAATGCTACATTATATTCTAGAGACTTTATTGTAATTTGTATTGTTCATGATATCTTCTTAAAATCTTTGTGTTGTACTAGTGGTCATTTATTATTCTCATTGTTTAACACGTTCAGTTTAGATGTTTTATTTTTCTTAAATATTCATTGAATAATGACTTATAGAAATCGATGTCAAAGTGACCTAACCATAGTATGAACCATACCTACCATACGTGCATTCGCGTAAGAAAAACACCCTCAAAGAATGATAACTACCATACTTTTGGATTAACTATTTATTATGAGGTAGGGAAAAAACAAAAAAAAACACAAGAATGTTTGAATAACATTCGCATTCGTTTTCCAATGTAGGAAAACGAATGTTCTGCTAGATGAACACGAATTTTACGTACTATGGACCTAACTAACTTAGGTCGGAGGAAGACACTCTCAGGAACCAACATGAACTATTGATTATTTCCTTATAACTGTTTCGTTGCACGAGATAGTCAAACCGAATGACAAAGACAGAGAAAAGAATGGGAGACAAGATAAAGTTGTTTGTGTATTTTTTGAAATATGTCAAGGACAATGACTTCCTATGTGAAGCTTGAGAGAACATTACAAAGGCAGAATCTATCTTCTCATATAAGTGAGGGAAGGTGCACATATCACCTACAAAGATTTGGACTGTGATAAAACATAGGAGCTCTAATCCTAGTTCTAAACATAAATAAAGAAAGTTGTTGACTATGGGGAGGTGTGTGATTTGTAAGAATTTCATTTATATAAATTAATCTCAAATCATTATAAATATAATATTATTTCATTTTGATCAACAATGCCATGGTGAACCTTATATAGGTTGCTCGCATGTTTATTAATCACCATCTCTCTCTCTCTCTCTCTCTCTCTCTCTCTCTCTCTCTCTCTCTCTAGTGTTTCTTCAATTTTATTTCTTAAACAAGTTATACAACCTATATTGTTTTGGGTTCACAAGCCAAATTAACCTCTTTAGAGACATCAATACTCTTCTTCTTTTCTACCTCTCTATACCAGGGGCATTCAAAGTGTACTCACAAATGGTGAGGAATCAGAGGGGGATATTCAAGAGCATGCAACCATTGATGTGCTCTAATATAGTGTTACCCAAGTGTGGTAGATTTGTGCATCCTTATCACTCCAATAATGAAGCTTTCAATGAATTAGATTATCTAGAACAACGTGAACCATTGTTCACTTCTAATAATAATAATGATAAACCTTATCATAATGGTACTAATGATAATAATATTGAATATTTACCGAGGTCACCACTGAATTCATTATCAAAATCATTATCCTATTTCATGTCACCGTTAAGGCGCCCCTCAAACGTGGCTAATATCGATACTAGTTGCAAGAAGAAGAGTTTCAGCAAAACACCTCGAGGCTACTTTGCTTTGTATGTGGGCGAAGAAAGGAGACGATTTCTTTTAAAGGCAAATATGATTAACCATCCTTTGTTTGCAACCTTATTAGAGAAGGCTAATGAAGAATTCCGGTTCGATCAAGAGGGACCCATCACAATTCCGTGTGATATTGCCTTCTTTGAGCATATCATTTTGTTAGTCGAATCCAACAATTAATCTTACACTAATGCATCAATCTCATAAATGTGTGATTGATATATTTGTAATGGTATTGGTTCATTCATCCCCACTTTTACATGTACATGATCAAATTTAATATTCGCGTAAAACAAAATAGTTATGAGTTGAACTCCAAAAACTATGTGACAATGTATGGGATTAATTTATGTAATCACACCATATCTCCAAATTCTGATAAAGGGTTTCTTGGATGAAGAAAAAGATGAAATCATAAACCAAAACGTTTTGTGTCATATCATTTTGTAGATTTTAGAAAGGTGTCAGAAACAATAGAAAACATGCATTTGGCATTTTCTAGCAAAAAGTTTAATTCATGCAATCAAATCCTGGTTGTTGGGCACTTGTAGCATTTGTGATCAACATTCATGTGTAGCATGTGTGATCTAAGTTCTTTTGTCTACTTTGATTTGTGTTGTTTTGCTCTTCCAACTCCCCATCCACTTGTCCATATGCTCAAATCTCTTCACTCACTCATCCACTCACCACCTCTTCACCTCTCTTATCTTATACACTCCACTTGTTTGTATATCTTCACATCCACAAACATATTTGCCAAATTTTTGTAAAAGCCAACGTATAATTATCTCATTGTCGTGCACAAATATTTTCCAAAAACCTAGTATTTTTGCCTTGATTGAGACATACATATGAGTGTTCAGAACAATTCTCGAGCACTAAAACAATTGCAATGTTTTGACGTTGTCAAGGAAATGGGCAAGCATATGGAAGCAGGAGGAGCAAAGTCATTGTCGGCCATAATTTTTTACCTGAAACATTACCTCATCACAATGAAGTGGTATATCAAAGCTAATGTTCAACATGATGTACCACTTCACCTATTAGTTCCATGTATACACCATTTAAGGATGGTCAATTATGGCCATTGGTTCCATGTATGTAGTTTTATGTGAACCTTATGTACAATGTACACCATTCTATAGCTCTCACATGATTCTCCAATTTACATATGGCCACTTGCATTAAGCACTTTGGACTAATACACCTCAAACATTACCTCATCACAACGAAGTGGTATATCAAAGCTAATGTTCAACGTGATGTACCACTTCACCTATTAGTTCCATGTATACACCATTTAAGGATGGTCAATTATGGCCATTAGTTCCATGTATGTAGTTTTATGTGAACCTTATGTACAATGTACACCATTCTATAGCTCTCACATGATTCTCCAATTTACACATGGCCACTCGCATTAACCACTTTGGACTAATACAACTCTAGGAAACCCAAGTCTAGCATAATCTTTACCTTTTTCTCCGTCAACATATTTTGCAGGATGAGTCAAATGAAAATGTCTTCTTTGTTGATGGTAGCTATGGCCCGACTTCAACTCAAACCAAACCGAATCGTTAAGTTATGGTTTAAGGGTTTATTAGTTCCAACATAATTAAAATGTTTGGTTTAGTTCAACTATTATTAAGCGGTTTGGTTCTAAAACTCGAGTTTCTCAGTTTTTGGTTAAATTTTTTATTTCCTTATGGTTTAATTAATGTTTTCTTGTTTAATGATTTTAGTAATTTAACTTACATGCTTATTTGATTTAATGGTTATTTAATTACTTAATTGATTTGGCTCAAAAGGTTATGTTTAAATTTGTGATTAAATGGTTCGGTTAGATTTTAACTTTTCCATAAACTATCTCCTTCTGTATTTTGTGTGTACAGTTTTCAAGTAATATACGAAGGTGCATGTTTCATTGAAAAAATAAATAAATCTTTCATCAACTTTAATAAATCAATAAAAGAAACTTTAATTGAACCATTAAATTAAATTAATTAAATCAATAAAAAACCATTAATTAAACCATTATATCATTTCATTTATATAAATTTAATCTCAAATCATTAGGAATATAGTATTATTTCATTTTGATCAACATTGCCATGGTGAGCTATTGGTTGCTCGCATGTTTATTAATCACCATCTCTCTGTCTCTCTCTCTCTCTCTCTCTCTCGTGTTTCTTCAATTTTATTTCTAAAACAAGTTATACAATCTATATATTGTTTTGGGTTCACAAGCCAAATTAACCTCTTTAGAGACGTCAATATTCTTCTTCTTTTCTACCCCTCTATACTAGGGGCATTCAAAGTATACTCACAAACAGTGATGAATCGGTGGGGGATATTCAAGAGCATGCAACCATTGATGTGCTCTACTATAGTGTTACCCAAGTGTGCTAGATTCGTGCATCCTTATCTCTCCAATAATGAAGCTTTCAATGAATTAGATTATCTGGAACGACATGACCCATTGTTCACTTCTACTAATAATGATGATAATAAGGATGATGATGATAATAATATTGAATATTTACCGAGGTCACCCTCAATTCATTATCAAAATCATTATCCTATTTCATGTCACCGTTAAGGCGCCCGTCAAACATGATTGATATCGATACTAGTTGGAAGAAGAGTTTCAACAAAACACCTCGAGTCTATATTGCTTTGTATGTGGGCGAAGAAAAGAGACGATTTCTTTTAAAGGCAAATATGATTGGCCATCCTTTGTTTGCAATTTTATAAGGGAAGGCTAATGAAGAATTCGGGTTCAATCAAGAGGGACCCATCACAATTCTGTGTGATATTGCCTTCTTTGAGCATATCATGTTGTTAGTCGAATCCAACAATTAATCTTACACTAATGCATCAATCTCATAAATGTGTTATCGATCATTTTTTAATGATATTGGTTTATTCATCCCAGTTTTTAATGTACGTGATCAAATTTAAGATTCGAGTAAAACAAAATAGTTATGAGTTGAACTCCAAAAACTGTGTGACAATGTATGGCATTAATTTATGTGATCACACCATATCACCAAATTTTGATAAAGGGTTTCTTGGATGTGATGCAAAAACGAGATCTCGGCCACAATCGAGTTTAAATGTGGAAACAGGAACACAAGCAAAATAGAGAGGAAACCGAAATAAATGTGCAGAAGATGTTAACGTGGAAAACCCCAAATAGGGTAAAAACCACGAGTGCCCACAAGCAACGAACAAAACATGCACCAACCTGAGTTCGCTTCCTTCACCAATAGGCAGTTACAACAGAGATGTTCTCGTCCTCTCTCTCTCACTTCGTCTGTTTAGCTATGGAGGCAACGACCTCACACACACAATACACAGTTACACACAACAAGCTACTCAACTACGCCTCAAACAGTTTGCCCTAGTTATCTTTATGCTAAGATAACTTTCGGGCTATTTACATGACTGGCCTAAATACGATCATTACAAAACCTATTTACGTATTTGACATTTTTAGATACTTAGCCAGACTCCATACGATGTTGAGATTAGAGTCATCTAATCCGACACACACCTCAATCCTGAATTCAGCCCATCCGAAAAGGATCTATTCTCGAATCTTAACAAACTCCCAATTCACTTCAAATGGGGCTTCACCAGTTCGATCCAACTCTGATGTGCTTTTAGCCTTTCTGTTGACAACACCTTTGTCGTTAGAGCAAACTCCCTATCTTCTTCCCACTCTCAACTCCAATGATATCTTATTTGAATATTGTTGAGCAAGCAAGCTCAACGTGGGTCGGATTGACTGAACAAGCCGAGAGCCTGATCAAAGCGCCTGGATCGGAGATCCGGACTTGAGAGTCAGATCGGTGAGTCGTGTTCGGGAGCCAGACCCATGTGCGAACCGGTAGGCCGTTGGAGGCCTACCCTCCTAGTCTACTAAGTAGTTGTCACGAACATGACAACAATCATGTCAAGATTCGAACTCTTCACTTCTTGTATATAGTCAAGTGTTATGTTTTAACCAACACATCCAAATACATGGTCATGTCATCTATAACTTAGTAGATTATTAGTACATTATCTATTCCAACTTCTAGGAGTTTTTAGAAGCTTCTGCATGAAAATGGGTCGATGCATGGAACTACATGTAGCCCACAAACATGTATAAATACTTGTAGCTTCCTTGATCCCTTTCAAGGGATTCAATGCCAGTTACTTACACATCAATCTAGTATTCGTATTTAGCCCCATCTTCTCACCTTGATTTATACATCTCTGTCTTTATGCTCTTGTATTGTTCCTAGCGGCTTAAGTTCCTCATCTCGTCGCTCTCAATTTCCCGAGTTTCTAGCCTCATCACATCGAGTTCCACATTTGTAGCTTTATCAGTCATAGCCTCGTGTCATCCGTTCTTCGTCGTGGTCCATGGTTGGTGTGTTTGTGACAGCAATTATGTGCCTATGAGTTAGTGTCAGTGGCTCAGTAGGAGCATTGAAGTACTTGTATAAATGTGCTTTCTGAACACATTTGATGTATAGAGTTTATTGAGTATTTTTAATATAGTTTTGTGTGTTTTGCTCTCTTTGTCTCTCCCACGTACTCTTTGTGTGTTTCAAGCTTTCCATTAAACCTGCATATACTTTCCGTTGCTATCTGACAATGTTGGTTGTGTCTATACGCTTCTGCACGTCAACTTTTACATGGTTGCAAAGCGCGAGGGTTGAGAATCCTCTATTGGCGACAGAAAGAGCTTAGACAAACCAAGACCTTGCTTCCGGTAGAGAACAGAAAGAAAGAAGGAAAGAATGGACAGAAGTGTCACAGACACACCAACTGTGGACTTGGACGGAGCACGGATGATGGGGCTAAGAGCGTGGAACTTAAGAAGCTAGGAATGAAACAAGAGCATGACGACAGAGATAAAGATCAAGGAGACAAGATGGGGCAAAACAAGAACAATAGATTGATGTGTCAATGACTGGTGTTGAACCCCTTTAAAGGGACCAAGGAGATTACAAGTATTTATACATGTTTGTGGGCTCTACATGTAGTTCTATGCATAGACTCATTTTCATGCAGAAGCTTCTAAAAACTCCCAGAACTTGGAAGAGATAATCTACTAATAGATGCATAACATGATTATGTATTTGGATGTGTTGGTTAGAACAAAACACTTGACTATATACAAGAGGTGAAGAGTTTGAATCTTGACATGACTCTTGTCATGTCTGTGACAAGAAGCATGGCAAGCTCCCTTGTTACAAAAAAGCTCGACTGGAGCAACTACGCATCTTAGTCGTACAAGATGCACCATTACCTATTGGGACATGGCTACTAGAGTTACGTAGGAGTGAATGAGGTAGCACCAGAGCCGGCACACAAGGACTTCTCGGCATGGGAACGAGGAGCAACCATAGTGTTGTACTACCTCGCATCCTATGTGCACGATCAGATGCTCAACTACATTAGAGACGTGAAAATGACAGGAGGAGCCGGAGAAAAAGGGCTAGTGGATACTAACATGACGGACCGACCTCAAGTTGAGCTTGACGGGGAGTGTTGAGCGGGCAAGCTCAACGTGGGCCGGATCGGTTGAACAAGCCAAGAGCCGGATAAGTGAGTCTGATTCGAGAGCCGGATCGGAGAACCAGATTGTGTCGAAATCATTCTACGTTCCTCAAAAAAATCTTTGTTTGCCATATCATGCACATACTATTAAAAACAATTGGGGCATTAGATATTTGTGGTTGTACTTACCCCCCACGTTATCTTATTCAAACCAAATGCTCCTTCTAGGTCTTGACCGTAGTGGTTGTAATGTGATAATGGTATGCGGATTAAGCTAGTCTTGTTATATAGTATGGTGCAACAATGTAAATAAAGTATGAATCTCCAAGTGGGCACATGCATGAGGTCACAACATATATTCCATGATTGCTATATAACATGATATGCAAAGGTGGGCTATTAATGGACATAGTGGTTCCTTTATTTGATGATAAAAACGGTATATATGACGATTGTTGAGAATCCTAGGCATAGTACGTAAAATTCGTGTTCGTCTAGCATAAATTCGTTTTCCTACATTGGAAAACGAATGCAAATGTTATTCAAACATTCTTGTGTGTTTTTTCCCATTTTTTTAAAGGTTTTTTTGTTTTTTCCATTTTTTTAGGTTTATTTACCTCATAATAAATAGTTAATCCAAAAGTATGGTAAGTATGGTTCATACTATGATCCTAGGCCAATTCTTGTAGAAAAAGAAGTTTGAACTTCCCTTTATAAACAATTATGACGAAAGCTATCATATGTTCTAAGGTTCCACGATGCATGAGGAGATAGACCCCTTAGATCAGTCATATATATTTGTAGTTCCTTGTTATCTTCTTAGTTATTGTTATAATTTTAAATTTATAACACAATTTCATCATTTTTGCGACTACCTTTAAACATATTATGGCAATCCCGATTTGCCATGGAAACCATTTCGGTATGTACTATTGAAGGGTCCATGTAGAGAAGATATGTCAACTAGGTCTTTTCGTACATCGTAAGGGTGCATATACACGCATATGAATCCTTATAATGTTGATAAAGTCATGGAGCATGGTTTGATATGACCATATATACTCCATGCATAATAAACTCCCATATTCAAGTGTTTTTCACAACAATACAAATAAAAAGTTATATTTTGGCATTATTTGCATCTTATCCTAAACTAGCTTTGCTTTCATGACAAACTTACACAATTACAATTCTGAATGTAGGGTGGCTTTATAGCCTACTAGTTTACAAGTTGAAATATCTTCTCACTTCATTATCTAGATTTTATTGAGATTTGCTGCTCATATTTGTCCTTTGTTACCCTTAGGCTTCACGAAGGGTGTTTTTCCCTAGAAGATACAAGACAAACATCCTATGTGTTTTCCATTACTATAAACCATCTAGTAAAGTTTATTTTGTCTCCGCATTGTTCCTTGTTTTATTAATTAATGGTGTTTATCGTTGTTGTACAATATATGTTTACAAATACACTAAAAATTGTGTTTAATCTTTACTAATCATGACAGCCAACATTGCAATTAGGTCTAGTTTCACAAATGGTTTTCTTTGTAATATCAAACCGTGCGTATGATACATGTTGAAATTCACTTTTTATTATGTGCAATTTTTATATGTATGGAAACCTTGGGCTTTCAATATGTTATTATTTATAGGTTTAAATTAATCATACATGTTAAATCATCGAAATCCCTCAGATTTAGAGCCTAAAAGGTCACTTGGCCTTGTCCACTGACTCTCTCTTTCTTTTCCAAAACAAATATCCTTCCGTTAGTTGTATAAAAAGTGTCATAACATCTACAACATACAAAGTTTTCCCCCCGAGCCTGTCTTGTGAAAGACACTAGTTGAGGAAACAAATCCAAAATAGAGTAAACAATCCACTAACTGTAAGCTTTTCCTTAGACACAATGCATGGTATCATATCCATAGACAACAACCAAAGTACTTATATTCGGAAACAAGCCCTCGCAGGTCATAGTTATGAACCTTTCAATACTTCTTCAACTTGCTCTTGTCTATTGAAGATTTGCAAACGATCCATATACACTATATTGTCAAATTAACAAATATGCTTCCTCTTTCCACATCAACTATCTCGCCGATTACCACCAACTTCCTATACATCAGAAATTGGAAGAAGGCGATCCAATACATTATACTGTCAACTCAACAAATATGGTTCCTCTTTCCACATCAACCATCTCGCCGATTACCACCAAGTTCCTGTCATACAACAACACATTAAGTCAACAACAGAAAGTGTACCTTGTCCACTGACTCTTAGGATAATACGCAATTCAAGTTATATATATTTGGATTTTTTTGTATTTCTCATTAACATAATACTCATATGTGTGATGTGATGGTAGGTATATCTACAATGAGATCGTGAATGCTCTCCGAAGACTCCTAGATATATTCACAAGTTACAACCATTGACAATATTCAAATGTGTTGACCACTCTTGAGCTTGACATATGTTTTGTCAAATTGCCATATATTTTTAAATATGACTATGCCATGTTAGTAGTGAGCTAAGTTATATTCAATGACCAAGTTTAATTCATTTTTTTAACTTTATATGTTTATGATACAATGTATGTTTGAGATGTTAGATTAATATAATAGTTTGTGATGTTTGGAGACCAATTTGCGTACATTTTTTAGAATGACTGTGTCATGTATGTAAATAATATGTAAGAAATGGGCTTGGTCAAGTTGGTTGGAATGCTCCTTGAATTTTAGCAATATGGCTAATGGGGGATTCCTATTCTCTTTTAATGAACGTGACATCAATGGTTTGTTTACCATGGGAACATTCATGTATTAGATGGTGGTGCTTGGAGTTGGCCTTTTAGTATATCATAACATCGATCTTTTACTTAAAATGTGAGCATCTATTTATGATATCTATATATCTATGCAAAAACTCCTATACATTTGCTTCATAGAGTGATTTTCAGGAAGCAATCGAGAAGCACGATAGCCATAGTTGGATGAAGCAAATTAGAAGTGTTTGGATTGATAAATGTGATATAAATCAAGATGAGAGATTTAAGTAATAGATGAGAAAAAAAGTCGAATTGAAATGTTTGCCAATGGAAAGACATTGAGGAATTAGAATTAAAATTAAAATTTTTATCGTCCATAAAGAGGCCAAATTTGATCTATGGAAACTAGAGTATACGTGTGTTCTTGATATATGTCTCCTTCCTAAGAAGGGGTATTCATACGTTGAAGCAATCGAGAAGCACGATAGCCATAGTTGGATGAAGCAAATTAGAAGTGTTTGGATTGATAAATGTGATGTGGATCAAGATGAGAGATTTAAGTAATAGATGAGAAAAAAAAGTCGAATTGAAATGTTTGCCAATGGAAAGACATTGAGGAATTAGAATTAGAATTTTTATCGTCCATAAAGAGGCCAATTTTGACCTATGGAAACCAGAGTATACATGTGTTCTTGAGATATGTCTCCTTCCTAAGAAGGGGTATTCATACGTTGAAGCACAAAGTTTCTATATGTTAGTAAAGCATACACATATGAGCTCAACCTTGGTGGTGTCTTAAGTATGGCACTTAAGTTATCACTCCCTCTTAGTATGTCAGCATATCTTGAACGAATTGCACTATATGTCGAGCATGTGAAGAGCAAGTGACATTCATCCTCTACCATGCCTTCATTGCATACTTTACATGTTTTCAAATTCGTTACATTTTGATACCATGATGCAACTTCAATACCTAACTTGTGAGATTGAGTGTAAAGTAGTGTAAGGGCTCTACCAGCATTACTACTCATATTGGTAATGAGATAAGGTTAGATACGATCAATAGACATTCTTGCTTTATATTGAGACCAATAGATGCATAAGAGAGTCCAAGTGTTAGGTATTCCATAGGGAGTTTTCACCAAATGAAGGAATTCACTTGTAAATAAGAACTTGGCACAATATGTATGCCTTCCACAAATATGCATCATTATTGGATTGGCAAATTTTTGCAACTCGAAAATTTTTGTATATAAATAGATTATCTAAAGTAATTAGATAGCTCCGTTGTAGTCTAGTTGGTTAGGATACTCGGCTCTCACCCGAGAGACCCGGGTTCAAGTCCCGTCAACGGAAAACTTTATGCTTCGCTTTTTTATTTTTTCTGTGCCTAGATTGTATATGCTATAAAATGATATAATTTTGGCGAAGCATTTATTGACAACTATGTTGCACCATGGCAGTTTGCTCCTAAAAAATAAGCATTGAAATTTTCATATATTCCACAATATAAAGAATGAAGAGGCATCCTAAATTCTAATGATTGCAAACAATAAAACATTAGAATTTCCCTTTTAAAAGAGAAAGTACTAATAAACTATTGTCTTAGAGCTATGGTGGACATGAGCAAAGTGAAAGCATATCATAGAAACGTAGGTATATGTATGCAAGAGAGACAAGATTGGACCAGGCCTATGAATTTGATAGAGATCAAGAAATGACTTTCTACCTTGAACACAAGTTGCTCAATGGTTTATAAATATTCCACTCGGATTTTTTGATATTTTTCATTCGCAAACCAAAAATTTCGACATTACCATACTATCACATTCTAATACTTAAAGAATCAGATGCTAGAACTCAAATCTCATACTTCAAAGTAACATCTTCATTCATAATGACTTTGTGGTAAACCGAAAAGGGTTGTATACCTATTTAGGATAATTTCATTTTGTGCACAAGGGGCATGAAATATATTATCTAAGAAAATGTTTTACCTCTTAAGGAGACAAGAAGATGCTGATTTATTCATTGACTTGATTGCGTCGAGAGAGGAGAGAACAAGAGAATTGGTTTTCTTTCATCCTCAAAACCCAATAGTGACCTAACAATATAAAGGCATTCGTACTGGCACAATGTGTACGATCATTTAGCATTATATCTTTTAATCTTGTTTCAATCCTCTTTTTAACTTGTAT